>NC_052328.1:30721084-30796084 GCF_016432855.1 Salvelinus namaycush
TGTTTTCGTTTTCACACTCCACAGGTTTTTTCCAGACGTGTAGTCTTGAACAGTTGACAAAATCCTTATCTGACATGATTTCTTATCTCTTTTGTTATTTTCTTTTTCTGGGGTTATTGTTATATTACATCTATTGTTTTTAAATGCGAGTTTATTAGGAAAACACCCACGTTACATTGTCAATTACAATATCTTATTTACAATGTAATTATCTCAACTTTCAAATAGATTCTGCTCATTCTAGAATGAGAATGGAGCCGGGTGTAACTTGTGCCTGCCTGCCTGCCTAATGTTTTCAGCACCCTTATTCCCATAACATTAGTGTCAGTTTAAATCCAACATTGAACCATGAAATGAGTGATGAAATATCAAATCCCCTCTCCCCCTCCATCCAACCCCCACGTATAGAAGATACAAGATCGACTCTCTTCCTTTCAGACAAGAATTTAATATTTGGTCCCTAAACCAATCAGATACGGTTAGCAGCTCAATGTAATCCAATCTTATTCAATCATAAATGTCCCCCTTGTGATGCTGTAGCCCAGACCTGATAAATAAACTGGTTGAAATCAAGATGCTGAAAAACACACCCCTTAATAGATTGTTTTGGCTGCTGTAAACAGCTTGTGCCTCTCTCTGCCTGTGATCTGCTGTTCCACTCTCCCAGACCTAACTGGCTGGACCATGCAGAGAGAGATTGGCTAAAGTGGAGCTGACTTTGTAAATAGGCCTCTCATTTATTAGTGTTCTTTGTCTGCACACAGTGAGAGAGTTCCCACAGAGGCATCATCAAGTTACTTGTCCACATCACAATAAGAGAATGATGGAGGGATGGCAATTGTGTGTGTGTGTGTGTGTGTGTGTGTGTGTGTGTGTGTGTGTGTGTGTGTGTGTGTGTGTGTGTGTGTGAGTGATCACTAATGTTTCCCTTGTTTATTTCCCTTTTGTTTATTGTTTATTCCATTTGCTTTGGCAATGTAAACATATGTTTCCCATGCAGAGAGAGAGAAGTTAGCTGGGGTCTGTGTCGGCGGTAGCTGGGTGTTTGATGGCTTCTTTTCTCACTGTAATCAGGGAATAATATTAATCATATTACACCCTGCCGCTCTGCTCACGGCCCAGATGCCCTGCAGCTCTGCTCACGGCCCAGACGCCCTGCAGCTCTGCTCACGGCCCAGACGCCCTGCAGCTCTGCTCACGGCCCAGACGCCCTGCAGCTCTGCTCACGGCCCAGACGCCCTGCAGCTCTGCTCACGGCCCAGACGCCCTGCAGCTCTGCTCACGGCCCAGACGCCCTGCAGCTCTGCTCACGGCCCAGACGCCCTGCAGCTCTGTTCACGGCCCAGACGCCCTGCAGCTCTGCTCACGGCCCAGACGCCCTGCAGCTCTGCTCACGGCCCAGACGCCCTGCAGCTCTGCTCACGGCCCAGACGCCCTGCCGCTCTGCTCACGGCCCAGACGCCCTGCAGCTCTGCTCACGGCCCAGACGCCCTGCAGCTCTGCTCACGGCCCAGACGCCCTGCAGCTCTGCTCACGGCCCATACGCCCTGCCGCTCTGCTCACGGCCCAGACGCCCTGCAGCTCTGCTCACGGCCCAGACGCCCTGCAGCTCTGCTCACGGCCCAGACGCCCTGCAGCTCTGCTCACGGCCCAGACGCCCTGCAGCTCTGCTCACGGCCCAGACGCCCTGCAGCTCTGCTCACGGCCCAGACGCCCTGCAGCTCTGCTCACGGCCCAGACGCCCTGCCGCTCTGCTCACGGCCAGACGCCCTGCCGCTCTGCTCACGGCCAGACGCCCTGCCGCTCTGCTCACGGCCCAGACGCCCTGCCGCTCTGCTCACGGCCCAGACGCCCTGCCGCTCTGCTCACGGCCCAGACGCCCTGCCGCTCTGCTCACGGCCCAGACGCCCTGCCGCTCTGCTCACGGCCCAGACGCCCTGCCGCTCTGCTCACGGCCCAGACGCCCTGCCGCTCTGCTCACGGCCCAGACGCCCTGCCGCTCTGCTCACGGCCCAGACGCCCTGCCGCTCTGCTCACGGCCCAGACGCCCTGCCGCTCTGCTCACGCCCAGACGCCCTGCCGCTCTGCTCACGGCCCAGACGCCCTGCAGCTCTGCTCACGGCCCATACGCCCTGCAGCTCTGTTCACGGCCCATACGCCCTGCAGCTCTGTTCACGGCCCAGACGCCCTGCCGCTCTGCTCACGGCCCAGACGCTCTGCACACGGCCAAGACGCCCTGCCTCTCTGCTCACGGCAAAGACACCCTGCAGCTCTGCTCACGGCCCAGACGCTCTGCACACGGCACCGACACCCTGCAGCTCTGCTCACGGCCAAGACACCCTGCAGCTCTGCTCAAAGCCAAGACACCCTGCAGCTCTGCTCAAAGCCAAGACACCCTGCCTGACACTGCTGCACGACCATCTCAGGACACTTATAATTACACAGCGTATTCCCTTAGTATTTTTCTTCTTCCTTAAAACACAAGTGTTTTTTTTTTGTGTTTTTTTAGGGGTGGATCAGCTTAATATTGCGGAAAGAATGTTGCTTCCAATGTAATTGTCTGCATCATTTCCAATCCCCCATATTTTTTTGGGTAAATATATATATCCATACACGTATGCATACATATACACATATATACATACACATACCTATATAGACATACATACTTTTTTAAAGAGTATACCTTTATTATTATTCCCCGCAAACCCTACCACCGATCCCCCAATTGGAGTAAACTGATAAACATTTCTGTTTTTACCTTCAATTTATACATCTTATACACATTTTACAGACACAGTCTACTTTATAATAGTTCTCTCTTGTTTGTTCTTAGTCCTTCCTCTATTTCTGTTGTCCATCCAGTTTGATTTCCACTTGTAACTGTGCTATTTCACAAAGGCTCCGCACCTATACACATTTCACAGATCCCGTATGCCCTACATTGTTTATCTTGTTATTAGTCCCACCCTTCAGCTCCACTCAACCCTTCCCATCTATCTTCCAACATCATCCATTTCGGATTTTTATTTGCCATATATTTTTCAACTGTGCTGTGATGCTTCACAAAAGATTTGAATCTTCCTATTCTCATAGCTTCCACGGATTGTAAATTAAAAATAAACATTTTTGCTAAAATAATTATTATATTATTGATTGATTGACTATGGCTTTTCAAATCCCCCAGTATTGCTATCTGTAGCGTTAGTTCTACGCAAATGTTGCAATTCTTCAACCATTCCTGGACCTGTGACCAAAAACGAGCTACATACGGACAATACCAAAATAAATGATCTAATGACTCTGCCTCCTCACAGCAGAATCTGCAGAGCTGGGAAGATTGTATCCCCCATATATATAACATTCTATTAGTTGCAAGAATTTTGTACAATAATTTAAATTGAAAAATTCGAAGTTTTGAATCCGGCGTTGTTTTGCGTATCAATTCATAAACCATGTGCCATGGAATGGGTACATCGAAAATCTCTTCCCAACTATTTTGCAATTTATATGGCACAGCTGTCAGTTTTTTGGTCCTTAAATTAAATTGGTATATGTTTTTATTTATCACACTTTTCTTTAACCATTTATGTTCTTTAATATAGGGCCGACATACAAGTTCCTTACTTTTTTCCCCTTCTACTTGCCTCTTCCATTTTTGTGGTAATGCTGCAATTAATTGGTTGTAATTTTGGGTAGAGCAGACATTTCCATATGTCTGTGTTAGCTGCATGTGTGACATTACTCCACCAGTCCTATTTATGATATCATTCACAAAAATTATACCTTTTTTAAACATTTCTTCGATAAATACAGTTTTTTTATCAATTACTATATTTGAATTTAACCACAATATTTGTTGTACTATTTGTTCCGTCCTTTCAGGTGGATTAAACTGAAATTGCAACCAACTTTCTAAGGCTTGTTTAAAAAATAAAGATATTTTGGAGATTATTTCCTTTTCAAACAACCGAAAGTGAGCAGGTGTAATCTGAATAAAGGGAAAAAGGCCCTTCTTGAACATAGGATGAGACATTCGTACCAATCTACTAGAGAACCAGTTTGGATTTAAGTATAACTTTTGTATGACTGATGCCTTTAGTGAGAGGTCTAATGCTTTAATATTTAATAATTTCTGCCCTCCGAATTCATATTCGTTATATAAATAGGCCCTTTTAATTTTATCTGGCTTGCCGTTCCAAATAAAATTGAATATTTTTTGTTCATATAATTTAAAAAGCAGGTCACTAGGTGTAGGCAAAACCATAAGCAAATAGGTAAACTGTGATATGATTAAAGAGTTAATCAGGGTGATTTTCCCACAAATAGACAGGTATTTTCCTTTCCATGGTAGCAAGATCTTATCTATTTTTGCTAACTTTCTATAAAAATTTATTGGAGTGAGATCATTTCTTTCTTTTGGGATTTGTATACCGAGTATGTCCACATCTCCGTCAGACCATTTAATTGGTAAACTACATGGCAATGTAAAATGTGTATTTTTTAGTGATCCAATACGTAATATGGTACATTTATCATAATTTGGTTTTAATCCAGAGAGGATAGCAAATGTATCTAGATCCTCTAAGAGGCCGTGGAGAGACTCTAGTTGTGGTTTTAAAAGAAAACATGAATCATCAGCGTACAATGACACCTTAGTTTTTAGGCCCTGGATTTCTAATCCCTTAATATTAATGTTTGATCTAATTTTAACAGCTAACATTTCGATGGCAATAATAAATAGATATGCCGATAGTGGACAACCTTGTTTTACTCCTCTAGATAGTTTAAAACTTTCTGAGATGTAGCCATTATTTACTATTTTACACCTAGGGTTACTATACATAATTTTAACCCATTTTATTAGAGATTCCCCAAAATTGCAATATTCTAGGTATTTATATATAAACTCCAGTCGTACTTTATCAAAAGCCTTTTCAAAATCAGCTATGAAAACCAGGCCTGGTGTCCCGGATATTTAACACAAGTGTTAATAACGATAACATTGTCTCAAATATAATTTGTTAGTTCACAGATCTATCAATCAAAATGTTTCTTTCCCTGTGCATTTTCTTTTTGTGCGTGTGTGCATTTATGTGTGCGCTGGGGTGTGCAAGTGACTACATGTGTACTCGTCCGTTCATGTGTGTGTGGGCTAAAGAGTTATTTATAAATGGCCGTTTCTAGGCCATCATTACTAACAGCATGGTTAATAGTGAACATTAGTTACAGGGCCAGGGATGGGGACACCTCACACACAACCAGTAAACTGAGAATAATCATTTGGGTTTAGAGTCCTTCCCTGACAGCAGTCATCTGTAACATGCTGCTACTGTAGTGGTCGGCCCATTAATAACACTTTAATACCTTCTAATTAGACATGTCTGATTGGAAAGGGTTCTAGAATGAGAGAGATGGAGAGCGCTTTGGTTGGGTGCTTATGTAGCGACTAAGGGGGTTCATTGGGATTGAACCAGCAACCATGTAGTTACAAGGCAAGCTACCGCAGGCAGAAGACCTCTTGGCAGAAGACATACTGTCACCTACAGGGAAGAAACACTTATTTGAAGCATATCCTATCAGAGGATACATTTTGTGTTTTTGGTAACATGTGAAACGTCTTTATTTGCTGTATTTTATAGTGTGCTTTTCACTAGGTCTCCAATCACTTATACATTGTTTGGTGGTAAGTCATGATTTTCACCCCATTCATTAGCGATGTGTATCTCCCAGTTGTACCTTCCCTTCTTCCTCAACACAGTATCTCTGTTCTATTCCAGTAGCATCGACTTTCAAAGCCATTATGCACCTAAAGGCAGTAAGGCTAAATTCTTCTGATACCTCAATGTAAATGTTTCCATAATATTTGTTTGATCAACTGTTCTTGTTTGCTTTGTCGTAACACTACCTTTGAAGTAACAGCGACTTAAGGTTGCTAATTTCTCTCTCTTTGTTCTATTAGCTTGGCTACGATACAGCTTTCATCAGGCATAGCAACCTGTTCACCAATAATAGGAGTAGATAGTGTTTAACACTCGTACTCGACCCCCCCCCCCCATTATTGTCTCACCTAGCTATCTTAAGTTGAATGCACTAACTGTAAGTCTCTGGATAACAGCGTCTGCTAAAAATGTAAATGACAGCCTTACAGACTGTGTAAATACTGTGTTGAATCTGTATTCCAAAGGAGTGAATGTTAGCCAAGTTAGGTGTTAGCTGGCTATTAGCTGGATGTTAGCAGAGTTAGGTGTTAGCTGGCTGTTAGCTGGATGTTAGCAGAGTTAGGTGTTAGCTGGCTGTTAGCTGGATGTTAGCAGAGTTAGGTGTTAGCTGGCTGTTAGCTGGATGTTAGCAGAGTTATCTGTTAGCTGGCTGTTAGCAGAGTTAGGTATTAGCTGGCTGTTAGCCGAGTTCAAATCAAATGTTATTTGTCACATACACATGGTTAGCAGATGTTAATGCGAGTGTAGCGAAATGCTTGTGCTTCTAGTTCCGACAATGCAGTAATAACCAACGAGTAATCTAACCTAACAATTCCACAACTACTACCTTATACACACAAGTGTAAAGGGATAAAGAATATGTACATAAAGATATATGAATGAGTGATGGTACAGAACGGCATAGGCAAGATGCAGTAGATGGTATCGAGTACAGTATATACATATGAGATGAGTAATGTAGGGTATGTAAACATAAAAGTGGCATAGTTTAAAGTGGCTAGTGATACATGTATTACATAAAGATGGCAAGATGCAGTAGATGATATAGAGTACAGTATATACATATACATTATATTAAGTGGCATTGTTTAAAGTGGCTAGTGATACATTTTTGATCAATTTCCATCAATTTCCATTATTAAAGTGAGCTGGAGTTGAGTCAGTATGTTGGCAGCAGCCACTCAATGTTAGTGGTGGCTGTTTAACAGTCTGATGGCCTTGAGATAGAAGCTGTTTTTCAGTCTCTCGGTCCCTGCTCTGATGCACCTGTACTGACCTCGCCTTCTGGATGATAGCAGGGTGAACAGGCAGTGGCTCAGGTGGTTGTTGTCCTTGATGATCTTTATGGCCTTCCTGTGACATTGGGTGCTGTAGGTGTCCTGGAGAGCAGGTAGTTTGCCCCCAGTGATGCGTTGTGCAGACCTCACTATCCTCTGGAGAGCCTTACGGTTGTGGGCGGAGCAGTTGCCGTACCAGACGATGATACAGCCCGACAGGATGCTCTCGATTGTGCATCTGTAGAAGTTTGTGAGTGCTTTTGGTGACAAGCCAAATTTCTTCAGCCTGCTGAGGTTGAAGAGGCGCTGCTGCGCCTTCTTCACAAAGCTGTCTAGGTGGGTGGACCAATTCAGTTTGTCCGTGATGAGTTAGCTGTTAGCTGGATGTTAGCCGAGTTAGCTGTTAGCTGGATGTTAGCCGAGTTAGCTGTTAGCTGGATGTTAGGCGAGTTAGCTGTTAGCTGGATGTTAGCCGAGTTAGCTTTTAGCTGGGTGTTAGCCGAGTTAGCTGTTAGCTGGATGTTAGCCGAGTTAGCTGTTAGCTGGATGTTAGCCGAGTTAGCTGTTAGCTGGATGTTAGCCGAGTTAGCTGTTAGCTGGATGTTAGCCGAGTTAGGACAGCCGTGTTCTAGATTTAAGATGGCAATCTTAGCAGGTGTATGAGACACTTGGTGATAGTTGTACTGTAGTTTGGTTCAGATAAACATAATTGTTTTCTCAACAGACTCTGAAATTATTATCTTCAGTTTTGTAAATAACAGTCGTTTGGATTGGGCCATACATACTGTACTGTACACCGCTCTCTTGATAACTCACTGCTGGTTCGGTTTGTCAAAAATCTGTACATTTTTAGGTTAGTTTGAACTATCAAAAAATATTGAATGAGTTGGGTTTAGCTGAATGATCTGTGAGAGACTCCTATAGGCCTACCGGGTCTGAAACACTAAACAAAAATATAAATGCAACATGTTAAGTGTTGGTTTCACTAGCTGAAATAAAAGATTCCCAAAATGTTCCATACGCACAAAAAGCTTATTTTTCTCAAATTTTGTGCACAAATTTGTTTACATCCCTGTTAGTGAGCATTTCTCCTTTGCCAAGATAATCAATCCACCTGACAGGTGTGGCATATCAAGAAGCTGATTAAACAGCATGATCATTAAACAGGTGCACCTTGTGCTGGGGACAATAAAAGGCCACTCTAATGTGCAGTTTTGTCACACAACACAATGCCACAGATGTCTCAAGTTTTGAGGGAGCGTGCAATTAGAAAGCTGATTGCAGGAATGTCCACCAGAGCTGTTTCCAGAGGATTGAGTGTTCATTTCGATACCATAAACCGCCTCCAATGTTGTTTTAGAGAATTTGGCGGTACGTTCAACCGGCCTTACAACCGTAGACCACGTGTATGGCGTCATGTGGGCGAGCTGTTTGCTGATGTCAATGTTGTGAATAGAGTGCCCCATGGTGGCAGTGGGGTTATGGTATGGTCAGGCTTAAGCTACAGACAATGAATAGAATTGCATTTTATCTATGGCAATTTGAATGCATAGAGATACCATGACGAAGTCCTGAGGCCCTTCATCGTGCCATTTATCCACCGAAATCACCTCATGTTTCAGCATGAAAATTCACGGCTCCATGTCGCAAGGATATGTACACAATTCCTGGAAGCTGAAAAGGTCCCAGTTCTTCCATGGCCTGCATACTCACCAGACATGTCACCTATTGAGCATGTTTGGGATGCTCTGGATCGACGTGTACGACAGTGTGTTCCAGTTCCCGCCAATATCCAGTAACTTCACACAACCATTGAAGTGCAGTGGGACAACATTCCGTAGACCACAATCAATAGCCTGTGCGAAGGAGATGTGTTGTGCTGCATGAGGCAAATGGTGGTCACACCAGAAACTGATTGGTTTTCTGATCCACGCCCCTACTTTTTTTTAAAGTATCTGTGACCAACAGATGTATGTCTCTATTCCCAGTCATGTTAAATCCATAAATTATGGCCTAATGAATTTATTTCAATTAACTGATTTATATGAACTGTAACTCAGTAAAATCTTTGTTGCATTTCTGTTTCTGTTCAGTATAATAATAGTTAAATATATGCCATTAAGCAGACCATTTATCCAAAACATCTTACGTTCTCATAAGGGAATCAAATCCACAATCCATGTGTTGCCAGCACCATGCTCTACCAACTGAGACACAAGGGACAAAAAGCCTTTGGTCTCTCCCTTTAAACCAAGGATGACTTGAGGCTGATCCGACCTTCATTAGTGAGACATTGTCTCCTTGTGATTTCTATTGATGTGTCGGGGGAAAAGACAAATTGAGCCGCCACCTGACCAGAGTCCCAATCATTTCTGAAAAACACAAACATCTTTGTCTCGCTTTCTCTCTCTCTTTCTCTCTCCTTCTTCACTCTTTCTCCTTGCATCTCCTTCAGTATCTCTGTTTTGGTTTCTCCTTTCTTACCTACCCCCCCATCCCTCTACAAGTCTCTTCTTGTATTTGTTTGTCTGTCTGTGTGAAGAGAGGTGAGGTTCGTGCTCTAGGAGAGAGGAGAGCAACATTAGTGTTTCTGCTTGCCTGTGCAATAGAAGGCGACGGGCGTCAGGGCCTCTGTCAGGCCTGCTCTCCTCTCCTTCCATCCTCCTCCTCTGTGATTGCCGTGGCAGGCAGAGGGGGGAAGACAGGCGGGGATTGAGTGGGGCTCGGCTCTGACAAAGTGCAGGGATTTGATGGATGGACAGAGGCAGGAAGTGGATGAGAGGATGGATGAGAGCAGAGGGTGGAGTTTAACACTGGCAAACACAGAGAGACGGAGAGGAATGACCTGCTCGGCTATGCAGCCACTCACAGCCCCACAGCAATTTAGCCTGCTGCAGCTACGCTAACACTAATCTAGTGCCAGAGGACTCTAGTCACAGCTTTTGCACCAGACTGGTCCCCGAGCTGTATGAACAGCTGTGACAGCAGACTATACACTGGGGCTGTGGTGAGGTGGCAAACACAAGACACACATACCACGTTAACGTAGACTCAAAACCCCCAACAGTAGTAGCGCCGTATGTCTTGTGCTTGAATACATTTTTTGCATATTTTTGCTTCTAAGGTTAAATATGATCTGTATAAATAAGAAAAAAACAGTACTTTTTTGTGTAGGATACATGTAGCTGTAGTGAGTGGTGTGTAGTGTGATTTATAGTGTACTGTGTGTGGCCTGTAGGATGCTTCAGAAATACCCTCTGCATACCTAAGCACCCCTGAAGGAGGAAGAGAGAAGAGGAGAGGAGAAAGGTCCATTAACCTTGTCCTGACCAAACACTTCCTGTGTGTGTGTGTGTGTGTGTGTGTGTGTGTGTGTGTGTGTGTGTGTGTGTGTGTGTGTGTGTGTGTGTGTGTGTGTGTGTGTGTGTGTGTGTGTGTGCGTGTGCGCGTATTCTCATTAGGTCCCTCTCTGCTCTGCATCACGTGTCAGTGGCGGTGGAGAGCCCAGCTCAGATTAAGACTAATGCCAGCGGCCTCATGAACTGAGATTAGAATCACACTCATTACTCAGGCCCTGGTGACGGAAGCAATTTAGAGCCCCCGTTTCTACACTACAAGAGGCAGGGCAAGCCCCCTTGTCACAGGAGGGGAGGCGGAACACACACACACACACTAGTCCCTCATCATGTCCTCCAAGGACAGCTGAAGGCCTGCAGATCCTTAGTGACTTCATTGACTGAATCTCTCATCTGGCTTCTAATGTATTTAACCCTGGAGGAGACCAGGCAAGGTACCCCCCACTACTACACACTGCTCCAATAGGAAGGAATACAATTACAAGGACTTGGTCTGCGTCCCAAATGGCACCCTATTTGTAATGTAGTGCACTACTTTCGATGAGGGCCCATAGAGCTCTGTTTAAAAGTAGTGCATTATGTAGGGAATAGGATGTAATTTGGGACTCCTGTAGAATGAACAGTATTTACAATGCGTCCCTTCTGAGGAGCTGTTGGACTGTTGTTTCTCACCTCTAGATTTGAGATGATGTTGAAAGACAGAGAGGAGAGAGAAAAAGCCCACGTTGACTCCACTGCAGCCCTCTGTAAAGATTAGACGGTCAATACATGTCAGCTGTGTGACACTGGCCCTTATTTACAGAGGGAGAGAGGTGTGTGTGTCTCGCTTTTTCCTTTCTCAGCAGCATTGATTTACAGAGGTGTGTGTTTGTGACTCCTTCTCCCACACCCCAGTGACAGTGGTCCAGGAGAATGCCAGTCAGAGCCATGATGGTCAGGGCCGCCCGCCTGTCACTCACTAATGACTGATTGGCCCATCAATTAGCACCTGTCACCATGGCAACTCTCCTTGTAATGAGGGAGCAGGGCTGAGGTGGTTGGGGCCGGGTGAAAGAACTAACCGAATGTTCCTTTGTTTCCTGAAAGCTGGATAGGATCACATTTTAAGTTGTTTGTAGTGGAATAAGTGTGTTTGATATAAATAAATATATCAATTGATTGATATATTGGTGGTGTGCTTGCATGCGAGCGTATGTGTGGGTGTACAATACATGACCAAAAGTATGTGTACACCTGCTCATCAAACATCTCTTTCCAAAATCATGGGCATTAATATGGAGTTGGTCCCACCTTTGCTGCTATAACAACCTCCACTCTTCTGGGAAAGCTTTCTACTCAATTTTGTAAGATTGCCACAAGAGCATTAGTGAGGTTGGGCACTGATGTTGGGTGATTAGGCCTGGCTCGCACTCGGCATTCTAATTCATCCCAAAGGTGTTTGATGGGGTTGAGGTTAGGGCTCTGTACAGGCCAGTCAAGTTCTTCCACACAGATCTCAACAAACCATTTCTATATGGACCTCGCTTTGTGCATGTGGGCATTGTCATGTAGTGTTAACATTTCCCTTCACTGGAACTAAGCGATCTAGCTCGAACCATAAAAAACTGCCACAGACCATTATTCCTCCTCTACCAAACTTTACATTTGGTACTATGCATTCAGGCAGGTAGCGTTCTCCTGGCATCCGCCAAACCCAGATTAGTCCGTCAGACTGCCAGATGGTGAAGCGTGATTCATCACTCCAGAGAACGCATTTCCGCTGCTCCAGAGTCCAATAGCAGCGAGCTATACACACTCCAGCCTAGGCTTGGCATTGCACATGGGGATCTTAGGCTTGTGTGCAGCTGCTTGGCCATGGAAACCCATTTCATGAAGCTCCCAACTAACAGTTCTTGTGCTGACGTTGCTTTCATAGGCAGTTTGGAACTCTGTAGTGAGTGTTGCAGATGAGGACAGACGATTTGTACGTGCTTGGCGATCCAGCACTTGACGGTCTCGCTCTGTGAAGTGGTAGTGGCCTACCACTTCGTGGCTGAGCCGTTGTTGCTCCTAGACGTTTCCACTTCACAATAACAGCACTTACAGTTGACTGGGGCAGCTCTAGCAGGGCAGCAATTTGACGAACTGACTTGTTGGAAAGGTGGCATCCTATGATGGTGCCGGGTTGAAAGTCACTGAGCTCTTCATTAAGGCCATTCTACTGCCAATGTTTATCTATGGAGATTGTATGGCTGTGTGCTCAATTTTATACACCTGTTGAATCTACTTGCCGAATCCACTAATTTGAAAGGTTGTTTACATACTTTTGTATATATAGTCTATGTGTTCATATTGTAACGCTATTCGTCTTCGGATGAAGAGTAGTCATCGGACCAAAGTGCAGCGTGGCAAGTGTTCATGTTATTTTTATTAGAACAGAAACACTAAACAAAATAACAAAGAGAGTGAAACGAAAACGAAACAGTCCTGAAAGGTGCAGCAACACAAAACAGAAAACAACTACCCACAAAACCAACATGGAAAATGGCAACCTAAATAGGCTCCCCAATCAGAGACAACGAGAAACAGCTGTCTCTGATTGGGAACCAACTCAGGCCACCATAAACCTACATACCCCTAGACCATACAAAATCCCCATAGATAAACAAAAACTCTAGACAAGACAAAAACCCCTAGACAATACCAAAACTAAACAAACCACCCTTGTCACACCCTGACCTAACCAAAAAATAAAGAAAACTAAATATAACTAAAGTCAGGGCGTGACACATATGTGCATACGATTTGTTTCTTTGTAGCAAGGCATGTACAGTATGTATTTAGCCTCTTGTACATACCATATAATTTCCTTCTTATAGAGCATTGACCTTGGTGCTGGTATTTGACAGAGGCAAGGGAAGGTATAATAGGATTTATAAACTGGGTGGTTCGAGCTCTGAATGCTGATTGGCTGAACACCATGGGTATACCACGGGTGTGACAATTATATATTTTTTTCACTGCTGTAATTTACTTCCGCGTTGCGTCGTGCCTAAGAAAAGCCCTTAGCCGTGGTGTATTGGCAATATACCAAACCCCCTCTGGCCTTATTGCTTAAATATAAGATATGAATGAGTTGAGGCAGGTGAGCTGTGAGGAGCCATGGCTCTGCTAGTATTTCTATAAACAATGCTATATGCACTGTGTCATCTGGGTGGATGTGAGTATGGGGAAATAAACTACAACACTACAATCAGTATTTGACAGTTGGAAAAATTCAAACATTAATTAGCATGAATTTGAAAATGCATATCATCCACCATCTTGAATACGGGAAATATGATGACAGATAGCCGTCCCTCTCTTGTTTGAACCGGAAATAGCACATTGACTGACTGATATCCTGTTAAGACAGAGCTCTATTTCAACCTCCCCACTGTGCCGCTTTCTCTGTATACTGTATCTCTCTCCCTTCTCTCTCCTCTCCTCTCTCCCTCCCTCTCTCTCTTTATCTCTCCTCCCTCCCTCCCTCTCTTTATCTCTCCCCCCTCCCTCCCTCCCTCTCTCTCTTTATCTCCCCTCCCTCTCTCTCTCTCTCTCTCTCTCTCTCTCTCTCTCTCTCTCTCTCTCTCTCTCTCTCTCTCTCTCTCTCTGTCTCTGTCTCTGTCTCTGTGTTTCTCTGTCTGTATGGATTCTCAGAGTGCTGAGGACTGATTGTCAATCATTAATTTATAAACCTGACAGTCAACAAATGGATCTGGTGATTGAAGGAGTCAGGGTTTTTGTCTCTCTCCAGTGCTGGTGAGAAATCCTAACGTCTTCCCATCTTCCCTTTCCTTTCTCTCCTCCCTCCCTCCCTCCCTCCCTCCCTCCCTCCCTCCCTCCCTCCCTCCTCTCTTTTTAACAAATGGGCATTAACAGGCCATGAAATAATCAATGCTGAGGATCCATCTTGGAGCCTGTCGATATGTTAATGAGCACGTCATTGTTATGGCTACACTGCCATAAATCACTCTCCTTTTACCCTGAACGCTCATCAGCTGCTGCTGCTGCTGCAAACCCCAGGCCAGGAATAAAGCACTGTCTTTTAACGATTAATGTCCAAACATTCTGCCGCCCCGCACCTTGATTGTTTTCAGATGCCAAAAAAGTTGGACGGATTGTAAATCAATAAAACAATAAGACAAAGTGTTTTAATAAAAGGAGAGGTGGGGAGTAAATCACGCTGCCCACTCCTCCATTCAGCACTGCTTCCTGGGTAAAGAATAATTGGATACCTGCCTGCTACCCAGGAGTCATTTTTAAGGTTATAAATGGCTGTGTGGACCCAGTGTGAGGAGCAGATTTTTCAAGTGGACCTATTTTGTGTAACACACTGAATGGGTCCCAGCAAAGGAAGAAAGAGGTAGTAGCCATGTATTCCAATTTGAAAAATGGAAGAAAAATATACAATTTAACAATTTGTATGATTGAAATGGTTTGGTAGCTATACAGTGCCTTCGGAAAGTATTCAGACCCCTTGACATTTTCCAAATGTTACGTATCAGCCTTATTCTAAAATTGATTAAATAAATAAAAATCCTCAGCAATCAACACACAATACCCCATAATGACAAAGCAAAAACGGGTTTTTAGAAATGTTTGCAAATTTACCAAATATAAAAAACAGATATACCTTACTTACATAAGTATTCAGACCCTTTGCTATGAAACTCGAAATTGAGCTCAGGTGCATCCTGTTTCCATTGATCATCCTTGAGATGTTTCTACAATTTGATTGGAGTCCACCTGTGATAAATTCAATTGATTGGACATGTTTTGGAAAGACACACAACTGTCTATATAAGGTCCCACAGTTGACAGTACATGTCAGAGCAAAAACCAAGCCATGAGGTTGAAGGAATTGTTCGTAGAGCTACGAGACAGGATTGTGTCGAGGCACAGATCTGGTGAAGGGTACCAAATAATGTCTGCAGCATTGAAGGTCCCCGAGAACAGTGCCCTCCATCATTCTTAAATGGAAGAAGTTTGGAACCACCAAGACTCTTCCTAGAGTTGGCCGCCCAGCCAAACTGAGAAATCGGGGGAGAAGGGCCTTGGTCAGGGAGGTGACCAAGAACCCGATGGTCACTCTGACAGAGCTCTAGATTTCCTCTGTGGAGATGGGATAACCTTCCAGAAGGACAACCATCTCTGCAGCACTCCAACAATCAAGCCTTTATAATAGTGGCCAGACGGAAGCCACTCCTCAGTAAAAGGCACATGGCAGCCCGCTTGGAGTATGCCAAAAGGCACCTAAAGGACTCTCAGACCATGAGAAACCAGATTCTCTGGTCTAATGAAACCAAGATTGAACTCTTTGGCCTGAATGCAAAGTGTCATGTCTGGAGGAAACCTGGCACCATCCCTATGGTGAAGCATGGTGGTGGCAGCATCATGCTGTGGGGATGTTTTTCAGTGGCAGGGACTGGGAGACTAGCCAGGATCGAGGCAAAGATGAACGGGGGGGCGAAGTACAGAGATCCTTGATGAAAACCTGCTCCAGAGCACTCAGGACCTCAGACTGGGGCGAAGGTTCCCCTTCCAGCAGGACAACGACCCTAGGCACACAGCCAAGACAACGCAGTAGGGGCTTCGGGACAAGTCTCTGAATGTCCTTGAGTGGCCCAGCCAGAGCCCAGACTTGAACCCAATCTAATATCTCTGGAGAGACCTGAAATTAGCTGTGCAGCAACGCTCTCCATCCATCCTGACAGAGCTTGAGAGGAAGAATGGGAGAAACTCCCCAAATACAGATGTGCCAATCTTGTAGCGTCATACCCCAAAATACTTGAGGGTGTAGTCGCTGCCAAAGGGGCTTCAACAAAGTACTGAGTAAAGGGTCTGAATACAGTGGTTGCTCCACTAAAAGTTTTGTGATTATACTGATTATACGGTTTAGTACGGTACCCTGCGTCACCACTTCATTGATCCAGACCAGCACAAGGAGGAGTTAGAGTACTGATTATGCTTTTGGTTCTTACTGTGTCTCTACCTGACAATGAATGGGCGACATAAACCTACATATAAACTGATAATTGTGCACGACCTCAGTATTACTTACTAAAACTGTTGTTACACTGAGGTTTTTATTATTTTATTTTGTTAGGATTATTTTGCTCTTACTGTTGTACAGCGCCCACTCCCGAACGGTCACGTTGTACAGCGCCTGAGTGTTGCAACGGTCTAAGACACTGCATAGCAGTGCAAGCTGTGTTGCTACAGATGCTGGTCCAATACCCGTGCCGACCTCAACTGTAGCTTTGTAGATTTTTGATTTCTCTCCCTCTAAAAACAGAAATAAATAATTCTAAATAACAAACTGGCTTTATTTACAAATTAGTAACAATGTCTCACCCCATGTTCAAGAATGTCCTTTTTCTCGCTCATTTTACGTTATTTGAAAACTAAATAATCTCCAAAATATTGTTATTTTTTAAACAAAGCGATTATTATTAGTATTATTATTATTAAGTTTTAATTATATAAAAGTCCCTTCGATATTCTCACAGATATATTATTAACCCAGTTATTAGCAGGACAATTTATATTGGTCATATTGGTCATGGCTCCCGAGTGGCGCACAGTGGGATTGCCTTGCAGTTCTCCAGCTGTATCCACTGAAACAGTGGTGGGCACATGAGGTTCAAGGCACGAGGGCAGGGGGCACGGGATGGGCCACTTAGCAGGACAATAGACTCTTTATAGCCTTGCTAGTGTAGTTGTGAACATCCCCCACTACCTGCAAAAAATGACATTGCGACCAAAGAGACAGACGAAATGGACATCGTTTTCATCAAGCCAGATTCTTTCAATGGTGCTACCCGTCGGGGAATTGAACCCTGGTCTCCCGCGTGAACCAGGAATTGAACCCTGGTCTTGACACGGGGATAGCTAAATTGCCCAGTACTGTAGCCTACTCCCGACCATCACGTTGTACAGCGCCATATTTTCAGATGTTCGTTTTTCTTGGAATAGACACACCATAATATTAAGCAAATTAATTAAGCAAAATTTCTTAAAATCAGTCCCATATGCTATGTTCTTACAATTTTTTTTTTTTTATTCTCTAGTACAGTCACTATTGAAGTCTGTCAAATGCTTCTCAAAGATGCCCTCTGGTGGTCAAACTAGCACTTAACTCACTTTAACTCACACAAACTAGCACCATTAACTCACTTTAATGGTTATGATGGCTGACACTTAAATAACGTGCCATAGAAGCTGTGCTGCAGTACGCTGCAACTTTTACAGGACAAACCACTGAACTTATGTAAATGTGATATTTCATTTGTATTTTATTTTTATTAGCAAACATTTCTAAAAACATGTTTTTGCTTTGTCATTATGGGGTATTGTGTGTAGATTGATCAGGGAAAACAAAGAATTTAATCAATTTTAGATTAAGGCCATAACGTAAATTTTTTGGGGAAAAGTCAATGGACCTGAATACTTTCCGAAAGCATTATATATTCCATTTTGAGAAACGAGAGAAAATAATATAAACCATGAAATAAAAATACTGTCAATGTGTTCCATTTTCTTTTCCGCCTTATTGTTGTTAGTGTGTAAATATGATTAAAAGTAACTTATGACCTATGCACAATGTGGTCAGAAATGGACTCCTGAAGTTCCTTTGAATGTACATCTCCTCCATACGGTGTGATTGGCAGCTCTGTGACAGAGAGACAGATAAAGTGCTATCCTCCCGACATGGTTTGACTAAGGAAAAGAAAACACTGTTTGTGTCTCAAGTAGTTTACTACTTTTGTATGATCTCTGCTCAAAAGTAGTATACTACATAGGGAATAGGGTGCATTTTGGGACAGAAACACTACCTGCCTGCAGTACAGTTGATTGGTTAGTCTCCTTGTAACAATCTAGCTGCTGTTATGGTTATAGCGGCTCAATGCTGTAGTAAAAATGGAACATGACAGTGGAGTGATTTATGCTCTGCATGTTTTCTGAACCTTGGATATTGGATTGTTTGTCAGACCATATCGCTTTGATTACTGCAGAGTGGGGGGGGCTGATAAAAACATCTTGTTGGTTTTTTATGCATCTTCACGGTATGCAAAACAATTTTATGCGTTGTAGCAGATACTTTATATGATAGGACTACTTGAACACTCAACTGGATGGGTGTGTGTGTGTGTGTGTGTGTGTGTGTGTGTGTGTGTGTGTGGTGTGTGTGTGTGTGTGTGTGTGTGTGTGTGTGTGTGTGTGTGTGTGTGTGTGTGTGTGTACTCATTTATGCATGCATGCATAGTACGTGCACACACGCATAGTGTCTGTGAGGGGACTTCGGTGTTTGAAGGTACTTAAACTTACATATGGAGTATAGTTTATCCAAGGACAAAGGGAGAGCCGGTATGACTGAGTGTATTTCATGTTTATGACATCTCATGGCATGGGAGTTCTCCATGAGGGGATGATTTTGACGTTCTACAGGATACATAGTCTTGCACTGCACTTAGATTCACCAGGAGGCCCTGGCTAGAACATGAACAACTTTTAACTGAAGGCTCAGCACTCTGTGTTTATACATTCTATGATGTTCCTAAAGACAAAATACCATAAACATGGATTGTGTGGGAAATTACATCTGTCATATCTCTTTTCTAGGCCTACACATGCATTTGCATACTCACACACACCAGTGGAGGCGCCTTAGAGGAGGAAGGGGAGGACCATCCTACTTAGTGAATTTTATACAAATAAAAATAGTGATTTTTTTTCCGATAAAACTATACTAAATATATTCACATCACCTAATAACTGATTAAAACACACTGTTTTGCAATAAAGGTCTACAGTAGCCTTTCGCAACACCCGCAATAACATCTGCTAAGTATGTGTATGTAACCAATACAAATACATTTTTTGTTTTTTTTTGTTTAAAGGTCTACAGTAGCCTTAACAGCCCTCTGTAGGGTAGCACCATGGTGTAGCCGGAGGACAGCTATTTTCCATCCTCCTTTCGGCACATTGACTTCCATATAACACCTAGGAGGCTCATGTTTCTCACCCCCTTCCGTAGACTTACAAAGTAATTATGACGAATTCCGGAGGACGTCCTCCAACCTATCAGAGCTCTTGCAGCAGGAACTGACATGTTGTACTTCCAATCAAAGGATCAGAGAATTCATCTAGAACTGAAAGCATAAGCTACAACTAGCTAGCACTGCAGTGCATAAAATGTAGTGAGTAGTTGACTCAAAGAGAGAAAGACAATAGTTGAACAGTTTTGAACAAATTAATTTCTTAAATGTATGAGAAGCATCAGAGAGAGATATATTTTGTTGTATTTTTTTCCTCTTTCACTTATTTAGCTAGCTAATGTAGCTAATTTAGCCTACTCAACAACCTGAGTCAGAGAGGAATGCTATTTATATTAGCTAACTGGCTAAGGCTATCCGACATTCCAACTCGTCCAAGTCAAGTTAAGCTTTCGGTTGTATTAATTTATTGCCACTGGGGCCCGCCTGTGTAACTGCTAAACTGCTTGCTATACACTACTGCGAGATTGTACACATTGATTGGATTTTGGGTTTACTAGCGCATTAGTTGTAGTAACTATGTAGCCCAAAGGCCAGCAGATGGCGATATTGGTCTGCTATTGATGATTTCATCTTACCGTCCAAACGCATTGTATGCAACCGGCAATACACTCGTATCCCCCGTGGACCAGTTCGTACCTAAACCATTCTCCATTCAGGCTGCAAAGGCGTCGATTTCCTCCTTAACTAGAGGAAATATGCGTACTTTCTTAATCAAACACCATTTTCCACCACCATGCCAGTTCCTGATGTTGCGCCCTGTGTTCAGCCAGGGGTTAACAACAGACTACTGCAACCTGATTGGCGATACGCAATATCCCTAGGCATTAGCCACTCTAGCATGGTAGTGGAAAATAGTGTTTCATAAAGAAAGTATGCATATTTTCCATATTTTGGGGGGCGGGGTTGAGGTGATGAGGATTATTTAAGATACTGTTTGAAGAGGTAGCTGTTCAGATGTTTTCAGAAGATCGGCAGGGCTCTGCTGTCCTAGCTTCATGGGGAAGCTGGTTTCACCATTGGGGTGCCAGGACAGAAAAGAGCTTGGACTGGGCTGAGCTGCCCTTCCGTAGGGGTGGAATGGCCAAGAGACCTGAGGTTGCAGAATGTGCTTGGGTTGGGGTGTAGGGTTTGAGCATAGCCTGAAGGTAGGTAAGAGTCAGTTCCTTTTTCTGTTCCATAGGTAAGCACCATGGTCTTGTAGTGGACGCAAGCTTCAACTGGAAGTCAGTGGAGTGTGCGGAGGAGCGGGGTGAAAGGTTGAAAGCCAGGTGCGCTGCAGCATTCTGGATAAGTTGCAGGGGTTTGATGGCACAAGCGGTGCCAACAGCAAGTTTCAGTAGTCCAGAATGGAGAGGACAAGTGCCTGGATTAGGACCTGCGGTGCTTCCTATGTGAGGTTGGGTCGTACTCTACGGTTGTTGTAGAGCATGAACCCGCAGGAGCGAGTCACTGCTTTGATGTTTTCGGAGAACGACAGGGTGTTTTCAAGGATCACGCCAATGTTCTTTGCACTCTGGGAGAGCGACACTGTGGATTGTCAACTGTGATGGAGATGTCTTTGAGCGGGTAGGCCTTCCCGGGAGGAAGAGCAAGCTCTGTCTTGTCTGGGTTGAGCTTGAGGTGATGGGCCGACATCCAAGTTGAGATATTTGACAGGCACTCAGAGATGCATGTCGCCACCTGGGTGGTAGAAGGGTGGAAGGTGAAAAGTAGTTGAGCATCATCTGCCTAGCAATGATAGGAGAGACCATGTGAGGATATTGACCGGTCCATGGGGGATACGAGTGTATTGCCGGCCGCATGCAATGCGTTTAGACGTTAAGATGGAAACGACTCTATCGCCATCAGCCGGCCTTTAGGCTAGTAGCTATGTTGGCTGTGACGTTAGCTAATATGGTGGCAACAATGTAGGCTGTGTGTAGTGGTTATGGTATGAAGGTTTGGCTTGTAGAGGTTTTCTCACCTGGTCAGACAGCTGTTGTGTTGTGCACTGAAGTCCACAAGCGAAGGGAAAATGTGGGAGGAGGAGAGCAGGTAGATATGATGATGCTGATTGTCTGGCTGCTCTGAAAGTGAACTGTGTGTGCTGGGGATCAGGGTGTATTCATTCCGCCAATTCTGTTGCAAAACATTTCTTCAAAGGAAGCAAACGGAACAAAACGGGGATGGACCTACCTGAATTTGTCCATGAGAAACTCTCGTGTTTGGATTAAAGGTTACAGATCAGATGCAGGCAAGAGTGTGTATTGAATGTGTCACTGTCTGTCACCTTGATTACTCCAATGTGTCTCTTGACCTGTGCACCTACATTGTAAATTTTAATTTGTAGGCTAGATTGTTGCAACCTCATGATGGGTATAGGGCAAATTCTAGTATCATGTAGAGCCTAAACCTATCAATGTCACATTGAGCTGGGTGAATGGAATTTGAATGATATCCAATATGCTTCAATAGAAATAAGGCCAGGCTCATAAAAAAAACCTTGCCCTAATTGTAACTGTAACACTAAACCTAACCCTTAAGCCTAAAATAGCCGGTGAAATGTCCCCACTTGCCCGAATTGTCCTTGTTTTACTATCCTTGTGAGGACTTCTGGTCTCCACAAGGATAGTAAAACCACACACACACACACTTTCTCTCCCTATTAGTCCCCAATCAGTTGTTGTTTAACCTTTTGAATGAGGTTTTCTCTGCCTACCTATGGCAGTGCTATGATAGAGTAGGCTACACTATCAGTCCAATGACCTTGGCATATTATATCCAGCTAGGCCTGTACATCACACACTAGCCTGTATCTGTATTGCATCCTATTCCCTATTTAGTGCACTACTTTTGACCTGTGCCCATAGAGCTCTGTTCAAAAGTAGTGCTCTATATAGGGAATAGGGTGCCCTTTGGGATGCAACCTAGCTCTCAGGGGTGTTTTTATGAGCTACCCTTGGACATCCAGGAGATGATGAGTCGTAAATCTGAGGGTTTATAGCAATGCTAGCAAATTGAATACTATCCACATCACTGCTCTCACCTACATGGCCCTAACTTTTCACAATATTGTCAAGTTAACCTGCGAGGCAGCTGCTCGGTCTTAATAGCAGAACACCATTTAAACGTGTGGACTACAACAGCGTAGTCCCTGGTGGAATAGGGATAAAGGCGGCCGTGTTTTGAGCGCATCTGTTCCTTTAGTTGTTTCTATTGTGAGCTTTTACCAGGAGTCTGGCAATGGCTAACACGACCAGGTTCACTGTTGGAAGGCGAACGGACAAGCCAACTGCTATGGATCTCCTCACACGTTCCCCTTAATTGTGACGTTGTACAGAAGGAAAACACAGTGTTTATCCTTCCCCGCTCTCTCACTAAGACACCCTAGCAGACACTGCAGAGCTGGGCTGCTGCATACCAAATACCACCCTATATAGTGCACTACTTTTGACCAGGTTCCATAGAGCTTTGGTCAAAGGTAGTGCACTTCATAGGGGATAGGGTGTAATTTAGGATACATACCTCCGTCAGGAATCCTGCCCATAGTTTACACAAGCAGATAGCAACTAAAAGCATTAGTCGGTATCCTAATATATTTACAGGAACTGAATTTACTTCAGCGTCTGACAGCCTTGGATTCCTGCAGCCTCCATCGAGGCTAAATCATGTTTGCCATAGTGCAGCTCAATGTTTTTTTTCTCTCCCCTCTCAGTGCTAAGTATTATAATGATGAATATTCTCTCTCTGGTTCATGCCAGCGCAAGGCGGACATAACAGCAGTTATTTAAGTTTTCCAAAATAAATAGTGAATATTTCAATGGAGACAGATAGCAGAGACGGGGCCTGGGAAATAGCAGAGCTTGACTTGTGGAAGTTGCCATTCTAAATAGTTTTTGTTCCCAAGACAAGGAACATTAACTCCAGATGACAAAACAAGTAAATAATATATCAGTCGGCTGCAATATATGCCACGAGCCTAGGAACCAAATGGGGAAATTACATCTCTTTAATTCATCTATCAATCTACCATCCTTCCATCCATCCATCCACCTATCCATCTATAACCATCCATCCGTCCACCTATCCATCTATAACCATCCATCTGTCCACCTATCCATCTATAACCATCCATCCGTCCACCTATCCATCTATAACCATCCATCCATGTCAAATGTTCAACTGTATTCCCCATAGTTCTTCCCCTCATGTCTGTGTTTGTTTAGCTGCTCACGAACAGAGCCTTAGCATCATGCTACTAGACAGGATTTATTACCTTACAACACAACATACACTTTCATTAGACAGGGTTGCCACTTATCAAGATCTTTATTAGCAGGTTTAGAGAGTAGGGTTTACTTGCTTAACAGACACAGACCTGGCAACATTGTATTGTATACATGCTTCATGCTTTTCTTATGATTAAAATAAAGGGACATTCTGACTATTTAGTTCAATAGATGAAGTTATTTAATGAACGATGTTAAAAGGAAGAATGATATTGAACTTTGTACTAGTTGCACTGATCTGTATTTGACCCCAGTTGCATTGTGGTAGATGACTCCAATAGTATATGTTGTGAACAGGGATAATGCCTGTTCCTCTGCGGGGCGCTGCTTAATACACGCTGAATCTCATCTCCACGATGACAAAGACCTGATATCATTTCTCTATCAGCTCTATCAACACCGTTTTGTATTCCACGTCCCCAGTGGCCCCAACACTCCTCTCCCGGCATATCCATGAGGTCATCGGCCTAATGATTTGTTAAAGAGTGTTTTGAAATTGCAGATCATTTTCATCTGTATGATATTAATGAGCAGATAGGCTTATTAGGCCTTCTGGGATTCCTTGTTGATGGGACCAATCAGTGAAAAATGATTTCACACGCTCAGCAGGAGTTGTCGGATTGGCCCGTTGTGTTGCGGGCATCATTTAGTTCTCATTGTTCTCATTGGTGAAGCTGCTTGATGGCACAGTGGTTCAGTGTCGCCAATGATTATTGGAGGAATTGGTGCGGTGGTTATTGTTGTGGTGGTACGCTTAATGCTAATTAGCCTTCCTGTAGGATAATTAGAGGCTCTCGCTAGACAGACCAATTTAACTAGAACCACACTACGCTGTTTTTGTTTAAAAAGCCCTGCTCCACAAGCTCCTGACTTACCTAACTTCACTGTTAAGATTTAAAATGACAAGTTACCAAACCTGTTCACAGGGTTGGTTAACTCTGGAGACTCCTTTGGTGTCTAGAGAGTTAGATAAGTCAGCCTTTAGTTTTCTGCTCCACATGTTTGGAAGGAATGATCTCCAAATTACATTTGGAATAGATGTGCGTTAGTGTCCCTATGGCAGTTCAGGCAGAGGATAGAGGATTTTTAAAATGAAGAATGTTAGTTTTAGTTTATTGTGTTTCGTGTCTATTGTGTATAATAATGTGTGTCTGTTCAATGTGTTTTATAAGTTTTGTTTTGTATTAGATTTCTGATGTATTCTATATGCAGGGCTCCCTCGTAAAAGAGACTCTGGTCTCAATGGTGACTCCCATTAACACACAGTATATATAACACACACACACACACACACACACACACACTCACACTCACACTCACACTCACACTCACACAACCACACAACCACAACCTGTAATTATACTCATGCTAACCTAAATCAAATATGGGGGTGAAAACAAGTGTTTATCACCCCTTTGTTGTAAGGGACATTGGGCAATATGTTTGTCAAATTACTATTATTGGAGACATAATGTGTTGTAACCAGAATTTATTGGAGACATAATGTGTTGTAATAGGACTTTTATTGGAGACATAATGTGTTGTAATTGTCACGCCCTGACCATAGTTTGCGTTGTAGGTTTCTATGTTTTGTTTGGTCAGGGTGTGATATGAGTGGGCATTCTATGTTGTATGTCTAGTTTGTCTGTTTCTATGTGTTTGGCCTGATATGGTTCTCAATCAGAGGCAGGTGTTAGTCGTTGTCTCTGATTGGGAGCCATATTTAGGTAGCCTGTTTTGTCTTTGTGGGTTGTGGGTGATTGTTCCTGTTTCTGTATTGTTACCATACGGGACTGTTTCGTTTTCGTTCGTTCACTTCATTGTTTTTGTTCAGTGTTTATATTTGCTTTATTAAAGTATGGAAACTTACCACGCTGCGCATTGGTCCTCCGATCCTTCCTACTATTCCTCCTCGGAAGAGGAGGAAGACGAGCGTTACAGTAATAGGACTTTTATTGGAGACATAATGTGTTGTAATCTGACTATTATTGGAGACATAATGTGTTGTAATCTGATTAATTGGAGACATAATGTGTTGTAATAGGACTTTTATTGGAGACATAATGTGTTGTAATATGACTTTTATTGGAGACAATGTGTTGTAATCTGACTTTTATTGGAGACATAATGTGTTATAATCTTATTAATTGGAGACATAATGTGTTGTAATAGGACTTTTATTGGAGACATAATGTGTTGTAATATGACTTTTATTGGAGACAATGTGTTGTAATCTGACTTTTATTGGAGACATAATGTGTTGTAATAGGACTTTTATTGGAGACATAATGTGTTGTAGTAGGACTTTTATTGGAGACATAATGTGTTGTAATCTGACTTTTTTTGGAGACATGTGTTGTAATAGGACTTTTATTGGAGACATAATGTGTTGTAATATGACTTTTATTGGAGACATAATGTGTTGTAATATGACTTTTATTGGAGACATAATGTGTTGTAATCTGACTTTTATTGGAGACATAATGTGTTGTAATCTGATTAATTGGAGACATAATGTGTTGTAATATGACTTTTATTGGAGACATAATGTGTTGTAATATGATTAATTGGAGACATAATGTGTTGTAATAGGACTTTTATTGGAGACATAATGTGTTGTAATATGACTTTTATTGGAGACATAATGTGTTGTAATCTGACTTTTATTGGAGACATAATGTGTTGTAATCTGATTAATTGGAGACATAATGTGTTGTAATATGACTTTTATTGGAGACATAATGTGTTGTAATATGATTAATTGGAGACATAATGTGTTGTAATAGGACTTTTATTGGAGACATAATGTGTTGTAATAGGACTTTTATTGGAGACATAATGTGTTGTAATATGACTTTTATTGGAGACATAATGTGTTGTAATCTGACTTTTATTGGAGACATAATGTGTTGTAATCTGATTAATTGGAGACATAATGTGTTGTAATATGACTTTTATTGGAGATATAATGTGTTGTAATAGGACTTTTATTGGAGACATAATGTGTTGTAATCTGATTAATTGGAGACATAATGTGTTGTAATAGGACTTTTATTGAAGACATAATGTGTTGTAATCTGATTAATTGGAGACATAATGTGTTGTAATAGGACTTTTATTGGAGACATAATGTGTTGTAATCTGACTATTATTGGAGACATAATGTGTTGTAATAGGACTTTTATTGGAGACATAATGTGTTGTAATCTGACTATTATTGGAGACATAATGTGTTGTAATATGACTTTTATTGGAGACATAATGTGTTGTAATAGGACTTTTATTGGAGACAAAATGCGTTGTAATCTGACTATTATTGGAGACATAATGTGTTGTAATAGGACTTTTATTGGAGACATAATGTGTTGTATTCTGACTATTATTGGAGACATAATGTGTTGTAATCTGACTATTATTGGAGATATAATGTGTTGTAATCTGACTTTTATTGGAGACATAATGCGTTGTAATCTGACTATTATTGGAGACATAATGTGTTGTAATAGGACTTTTATTGGAGACATAATGTGTTGTAATCTGATTAATTGGAGACATAATGTGTTGTAATAGGACTTTTATTGGAGACATAATGTGTTGTAATCTGACTATTATTGGAGACATAATGTGTTGTAGTAGGACTTTTATTGGAGACATAATGTGTTGTAATATGACTTTTATTGGAGACAATGTGTTGTAATAGGACTTTTATTGGAGACATAATGTGTTGTAATATGACTTTTATTGGAGACATAATGTGTTGTAATAGGACTTTTATTGGAGACATAATGTGTTGTAATAGGACTTTTATTGGAGACATAATGTGTTGTAATAGGACTTTTATTGGAGACATAATGTGTTGTAATCTGATTAATTGGAGACATAATGCGTTGTAATCTGACTTTTATTGGAGACAATGTGTTGTAATAGGACTTTTATTGGAGACATAATGTGTTGTAAGCTGACTATTATTGGAGACATAATGTGTTGTAATCTGATTAATTGGAGACATAATGTGCTGTAATATGACTTTTATTGGAGACATAATGTGTTGTAATCTGACTTTTATTGGAGACATAATGTGTTGTAATCTGACTTTTATTGGAGACATAATGCGTTGTAATATGACTTTTATTGGAGACATAATGCGTTGTAATAGGACTTTTATTGGAGACATAATGCGTTGTAATAGGACTTTTATTGGAGACATAATGTGTTGTAATCTGACTATTATTGGAGACATAATGTGTTGTAATAGGACTTTTATTGGAGACATAATGCGTTGTAATCTGATTAATTGGAGACATAATATGTTGTAATCTGACTATTATTGGAGACATAATGTGTTTGTAATAGGACTTTTATTGGTGACATAATGTGTTGTTTTTATTGGAGACATAATGCGTTGTAATAGGACTTTTATTGGAGACATTGTGTTGTAATAGGACTTTTATTGGAGACATAATGCGTTGTAATAGGACTTTTATTGGAGACATAATGCATTGTAATAGGACTTTTATTGGAGACATAATGCATTGTAATAGGACTATTATTGGAGATATAATGTGTTGTAATAGGACTTTTATTGGAGACATAATGTGTTGTTTTTATTGGAGACATAATGCGTTGTAATAGGACTTTTGTTGGAGACATAATGTGTTGTAATATGACTTTTATTGGAGACAATGTGTTGTAATAGGACTTTTATTGGAGACATAATGTGTTGTAATATGACTTTTATTGAAGACATAATGTGTTGTAATAGGACTTTTATTGGAGACATAATGTGTTGTAATAGGACTTTTATTGGAGACATAATGTGTTGTAATCTGATTAATTGGAGACATAATGCGTTGTAATCTGACTTTTATTGGAGACGTGTTGTAATATGACTTTTATTGGAGACATAATGTGTTGTAATCTGACTATTATTGGAGACATAATGCGTTGTAATAGGACTTTTATTGGAGACATAATGTGTTGTAATAGGACTTTTATTGGAGACATAATGCATTGTAATAGGACTTTTATTGGAGACATAATGTGTTGTAATAGGACTATTATTGGAGACATAATGTGTTGTAATAGGACTTTTATTGGAGACATAATGCATTGTAATAGGACTTTTATTGGAGACATAATGCATTGTAATAGGACTATTATTGGAGACATAATGCGTTGTAATCTGACTATTGGAGACATAATGTGTTATAATAGGACTTTTATTGGAGACATAATGTGTTGTAATATGACTTTTATTGGAGACATAATGTGTTGTAATATGACTTTTATTGGAGACATAATGTGTTGTAATCTGACTATTATTGGAGACATAATGTGTTGTAGTAGGACTTTTATTGGAGACATAATGTGTTGTAATATGACTTTTATTGGAGACAATGTGTTGTAATCTGACTATTATTGGAGACATAATGTGTTTGTAATAGGACTTTTATTGGTGACATAATGTGTTGTTTTTATTGGAGACATAATGTGTTGTAATAGGACTTTTATTGGAGACATAATGTGTTGTAATTGGACTTTTATTGGAGACAATGTGTTGTAATATGACTTTTATTGGAGACATAATGCGTTGTAATAGGACTTTTATTGGAGACATAATGTGTTGTAATATGACTTTTATTGGAGACATAATGTGTTGTAATCTGTTAAGGTTTGCTGTCTTGTCTTAAGGTTAAGGTCTGCTGTCTTGTCTTAAGGTTAAGGTCTGCTGTCTTGTCTTAAGGTTAAGGTCTGCTGTCTTGTCTTAAGGTTAAGGTTTGCTGTCTTGTCTTAAGGTTAAGGTCTGCTGTCTTGTCTTAAGGTTAAGGCTTGCTGTCTTGTCTTCAGGTTAAGGTCTGCTGTCTTGTCTTAAGGGTAAGGTCTGCTGTCTTGTATTAAGGTTAAGGTTTGCTGTCTTGTCTTAAGCCTAGGGTCTGCTGTCTTGTCTTAAGGTTAAGGTTTGCTGTCTTGTATTAAGGTTAAGGTTTGCTGTCTTGTCTTAAGCCTAGGGTCTGCTGTCTTGTCTTAAGGTTAAGGTCTGCTGTCTTGTATTAAGGTTAAGGTTTGCTGTCTTGTCTTAAGCCTAGGGTCTGCTGTCTTGTCTTAAGGTTAAGGTTTGCTGTCTTGTCTTAAGGTTAAGGTCTGCTGTCTTGTCTTAAGGTTAAGGTCTGCTGTCTTGTATTAAGGTTAAGGTTTGCTGTCTTGTCTTAAGCCTAGGGTCTGCTGTCTTGTCTTAAGGTTAAGGTTTGCTGTCTTGAATGCCAAGAGTGTGCAAAGCTGTCATCAAGGCAAAATGTGGCTAGTTTGTAGAATCTCAAATATAAAATATATTTTGATTTGTTTAACACTTATTTTGGTTACTACATGATTCCATATGTGTTATTTCATGTCTTCACTATTATTCTACAATGTAGAAAGTAGTAAAAAATAAAGAAAAACCCCAGAATGAGTAGGTGTGTGCAAACTTTTGACTGGTACTGTAGATACAGAAAGTAAACAGCATAGTTGATCAATTTCCGCAACAACTAAGCGTGTTGACGCGTGATACTCAACTTCTCCGCTGTAACGGTGCCCTGGCTTCCATGCTGTGAACAGCATGAAGTGAACCCGTGCATGTGCGCAGATACTGTGTGTGACTGTGTGAGAGCGAAGTTTTGGATCACGCTCATCTCAATATCTGCTGTGCTGCTTGTGGCAACGTTATTTTGTCTGCCTTTAAGGCATGGGATCAATGTGTTTCAGTCATGAATGTGATGTGACTTTATGTCCAGAATTAGTATCACAATTTCAGTCATGTGATGGTGCTGGTTCCTACATTAAAGTAGCCATGTTCTTTACTTGGTACCATTAAGTCAGTCTTGTCCACAGCTCCAACCTCTTGTGCACAGCTAGTTATCTTTATTTAGCTTGGCAAATGGAGGCGGATGAAGGTCACCATAAAATGGCTGCCACAGAATGGTGTGTCTTACTAGTTTCCTGTCCAAACTGGCCATCCACATTAGTCAAACTGCCACTGTGTGAAAGAGGGGGGGAGGGAGAGAGAGATTGCTGTTGAACTAAGATGTATGGTAATACATCTATTATTTACACAGGCATTAGGGAGTTCTGTTGTTGTCCCAGCACACCGCTAGCTAGGCCTGGGCTGCATACGACTGCATGCAGAACACTTTATCATGTTTTTACACCATTAATATTTAAAAACGTCAATGACTTGCCATATACGAACTTCATATGCTGGGGGGATGGTGGAGGGAAAATATGCATTAAAATTAATTTTATTTTCTGTGAGAGTGTCGGGAAATCAATTAATCTTGATGTATGATTTAATGCAGGGTAGGAGAGGCAAGAGGAATGGATACAGCTGTTCTGGTTGGAGGGGCTATATATTATAGTTGGTGTGTTTGACAGCTTCTGACGGAAAGAGCTGAGGAATATCAGACAGGTGAGCCAACTGTAAAAAATTATTGGAGGATACAAACTGTTTCCAGGGACTGGTATAAACCATGCCGTTAACCGAACAGGAAAAACACTTTTTTTCTCTTTTTTTTTCTCCGCCTGTTCACCTCTCCACCTACCGCCAAAATGTGTCAATATTTATGGTGTCCCCTCTTTGTGGAACATCTTGTTCGTTTAAATATCTAGTCATATGCTTGTGTCCGTCTGGCTGTAATTTATTTTGTTGTGGCCATTTTTGGGAGAATTGAGATTTAGCACCCGTCAGATGAATGTGCCAGGTAATATAACACTACTGGAGAGAGTGACACAACTATTTACTGAGCGCTTTAAAGGTTTGTAACTTGTCACAGTTTGCAACTTGTTGTCTCTCTCACTGGGTCCAGGGCTGTAAATAGAAAACTGTGTGGATAAATGATGACTCTTTCTGAGAGGGTTCTATTAAGCACTGCAGTAACCTTAACCAAAACCAACCCTACTCACATGCAACCCAGTTTACATAACAGAACTATGGTTAAACATTTTACAAGCTGCAGTATTAATCTCTCTCCATATTGCTTTATCAGAGCTTATGTTTTTATGTCATTCTTTATTGTCACATTATGACATTAATTGAACACGAAACTCAACCTATACAACCAAATGACAGGCAGAAAAAGTTTGATATTTTAATATTATTCACATGAATAGTATATACAGAATATTATATACAGTAGTTTATATTCCAGCATATCGCTGAGAAACGCAATGTTGATGTTAAATTACAGTTCCGTGAGAACTTTTCACAGAGTGCCGTGATGCTATTCCAAAGTATTGGAAGTCAAACATGTCACCCACTTACTAGGAGATGAATGGCCGATCGGCCAGTAGAGGCTGCTGCTGCTGATGAGTGACAACTGAGATGTGTCGTGTCACTTTCCAGCTATGTGTCTGTCAGGAGGGAGTGTCTGTCAGGAGGGAGTGTCTGTCAGGAGGGAGTGTCTGTCAGGAGGGAGTGTCTGTCAGGAGGGAGTGTCTGTCAGGAGGGAGTGTCTGTCAGTGGCAAAACAGTTGGCTCCTTTCACTCAGACAGACAGACAGACAGACAGACAGACAGACAGACAGACAGACAGACAGACAGACAGACAGACAGACAGACAGACAGACAGACAGACAGACCCTGTGTGAGTGTGTCTTCCTCAACAGCTGACCATATGGTTCTGTACCTCAGAGAGTGAAAGGGATAGAGACGGGGCAGAGAGAGCAACATAGATGGTGGGAGAGAGAGATACTCTCTAGCTACCCAGCTAGTTGGCACCAGTGCCCCTCTCTGCCAAGGAGAGGCCTGTGTTCCACTGCACTATACATTCCATTCCATTTATGAACATATTTCAGTGGTCAACAAGACTAGTAATCAACAATCAGTTAAACATCTGTTACTGTCTATTAATAAACGCTTCGTCGCAGATTTACTGCGGGGACGACGGCTGGTGGGGTTCGCTCCAAAACGTATATGGAGCGGGCAGGCAGAGGCCGACACCATTTGTAAATGTGAGACAGATTAGAGAGCGGGAGACAACTAAATTAAAACGCCAAACGACCACGGCCAGATGGAGCGCCATATAACAAATGGAAGAAGTTGTAGAGGTGTCAGTTGTACAGACGATGCGGGGGAATTGATTTGGGAGAGCAGATATAATGGTTATATTGTCACTTAGCAGACTGAGAGTGGGTCTGTATAGGTCTGTGGCCTCCTGGTTGGTAGGACATTCATTCACACATATGGAGTGGTTCTGTCTACAGTGTCGTTTAGAAGCTGTTCAGTGATTGGAGAGGGAAGTGAACATGGTTACTGGGGTCTTCACATTGGAACTGTTGTTGTCAACACATAGCTGGATGTTCAATATTAACTGGTGCTTTCCTGTCTTAATGATACTTAACCTGTGCTGACCTCTCATTGGATTACATTTGATTTGGGGTGTAGCCTCAGGCCTAGTGTAGTGTTGTTGATAGGTTGTAGTTTAGGGAAGTATATTCCATGTGGAGTAGAATATGTCTGTTATACAGTATTAATGTTTTTTTAGGAGCAGAATAGGAGTGTGTTTTAACAGTAGTTTGTGCTATTACATAATAGTCAATAATGGTAACTTGTGTACAATAAATCAATGATGCAAATATAACTAACATTTAATTGAGACATACAGTGCATTAGGAAAGTATTCAGACCCTTCACTTTTTTAACCAAAAAATTATGCTACAGCCTTATTCTAAAATGGATGAAATAAATGAAAAAGCTAATCAATCTACAAACAATATCCCGTAATGAGAAAGCAAAAACTGTTTTTTAGACATTTTTGAAAATGTATTAAAAATAGAAAACAGAAATACCTTATTTACAAATACATTTAATCTCAGTTTTTCACAATTCCTGACATTTAATCCTTGTAAAAATTCCCTGTTTTAGGTCAGTTAGGATCACCACTTTATTTTAAGAATGTGAAATGTCAGAATATTAGTGGAGAGAATGATTTATTTCAGCTTTTATTTCTTTCATCACATTCCTAGTGGGTCAGAAGTTTACATACACTCAATTAGTATTTGGTTGCATTGCCTTTAAATTGTTTAACTTGGGTCAAACGTTTCGGGTAGACTTCCACAAGCTTCCCACAATAAGTTGGGTGAATTTTGGCCCATTCCTCCTGACAGAGCTTGTGTAACTGAGTCAGGTTTGTAGGCCTCCTTGCTCGCACACGCTTTTTCAGTTCTATCCACACATTTTCTATGGGATTGAGGTCAGGGCTTTGTGATGGCCACTCCAATACCTTGACTTTGTTGTCCTTAAGCCATTTGCCACAACTTTGGAAGTATGCTTGGGGTCATTGTCCATTTGGAAGACCCATTTGCGACCAAGCTTTAACTTCCTGATTGATGTCTTGAGATTTTGCTTCAATATATCCACATCATTTTCCTTCCTCCTCATGACGCCATCTATTTTGTGAAGTGCACCAGTCCCTCCTGCAGCAAAGCACCCCACAACATGATGCTGCCACCCCCGTGCTTCACGGTTGGGATGGTGTTCTTCGGCTTGCAAGTTTCCCCCTTTTTCCTCCAAACATACCGATGTTCATTATGGCCAAACAGTTCTATTTTTGTTTCATCAGGCCAGAGGACATTTCTCCAAAAATACGATCTTTGTCCCCATGTGCAGTTGCAAACCGTAGTCTGGCTTTTTTATGGCGGTTTTAGAGCAGTGGCTTCTTCCTTGCTGAGTGGCCTTTCAGGTTATGTCGATATAGGACTCGTTTTACTTTAGATATAGATACTTTTGTACCTGTTTCCTCCAGCATCTTCACAAGATCATTTGCTGTTGTTCTGGGATTGATTTGCACTTTTCGCACCAAAATACATTCATCTCTAGGAGACAGAACGCATCTCCTTACTGAGCGGTATGACGGCTGCGTGGTCCCATGGTGTTTATACTTGCGTACTATTGTTTGTACAGATGAACGTGGTACCTTAAGGCGTTTGGAAATTGCTCCCAAGGATGAACCAGACTTGTGGAGGTCTAAATTTTTTTCTGAGGTCTTGGCTGATTTCTTTTGATTTTCCCATGTCAAGCAAAGAGGCACTGAGTTTGAAGGTAGCCCTTGAAATACATCCACAGGTACACCTCCAATTGACTCAAATGATGTCAATTAGCCTATCAGAAGCTTCTAAAGCCATGACATCATTTTCTGGAATTTTCCAAGCTGTTTAAAGGCACACTCAACTTAGTGTATGTAAACTTCTGACCCACTGGAATTGTGATACAGTGAATTATACGTTAAATAATCTGTCTGCAAACAATTGTTGGAAAAATTACTTGTGTCGTGCACAAAGTAGATGTACTAACCAACTTGCCAATACTATAGTTTGTTAACAAGAAATTTGTGGAGTGGTTGAAAAATGAGTTTTAATGACACCAACCTAAGTGTATGTAAACATCCGACTTCAACTGTACATAAGTATTCAGACCCTTTGCTATGAGACTCGAAATTGAGCTCAGATGCATCCTGTTTCCATTGATCATCCTTGAGATGTTTCTACAACTTGATTGGAGTCCACCTGTGGTAAATTCAATTGATTGGACATGATTTGGAAAGGCTCACATCTGTCTATATAAGGTCCCACAGTTGACAGTGCATGTCAGAGCAAAAACCGAGCCATGAGGTCAAAGAAATTGTCCGTAGAGCTCCGTGACAGGATCGTGTTGCCACAGATCTGGGGAAGGGTATCAAAACAGCACTCCTCCAATCAGGCCTTTATGGTAGAGTGGCCAGACGGAAACCACTCCTCACTAAAAGGCACATGACAGCCCGCTTGGAGTTTGCCACCTAAAGGACTCTCAGACCATGAGAAACAAGATTATCTGGCCTAATGAAACCAAGATTGAACTCTTTGGATTGAATGCCAAGCGTCACGTCTGGAGTAAACCTGGCACCTTCCCTAGGGTGAAGCATGGTGGTGGCAACATCATGCTATGGGGATGTTTTTCAGCGGCAGGGACTGGGCGAATAGTCGGGATCGAGGGAAATATAAAAGGAGCAAAGTACAGAGATCCTTGATGAAAACCTGCTCCAGAGCACTCAGGAGACTGGGGTGAAGGTCCAACGACCCTAAGCACATAGCCAAGACAACGCAGGAGTGGCTTCGGGACAAGTCTCTGAATGTCCTTGAGTGACCCAGCCAGAGCCCAGACTTGAACCCAATCGAACATCTCTGGAGAGACCTGAAAATAGCTGTGAGGTGACGCTCCACATCCAACCTGACAAAGCTTGAGGACCTGTAGAGAAGAATGGGAGAAACTCCCCAAATACAGGTGTGCCAAGCTTGTAACGTCATACCCAAGATGACTCGAGGCTGTAATCACTGCCAAAGGTGCTTCAAATAAGTATTGAGTAAAGAATCTGAATACTTATGTAAATGTGATATTTCAGTTTTTTTTATTTGTAATACATTTGTAACATGTTTTATACATTTTACAATAAGGCTGTAACTTAACAAAGTGGAAAAGTCAAGTGGTCTGAATACTTTCCGAATGCACCGTATCCTGCAGAGCTTTGGTTTAGTTTACAGTATGTGACTTGTTTTGTCATAAAGGTACTGTGACTTGTCTAGACTTCGTTTTGTTGATCTTTCCCTAGGAATACTGCTCTGAGGACTGCTCTTTAGGTTATAGAAGTATGAGCATATCTGTTTATAGTAAATGGATGTGCAGCAATAGCGTAAGGAGAGAGTTCGTTTTGTTTGGGTTAAAGACTGCATATAAAATGAAATAGATCATGAGCACTGCCATTATGATAATGGTTCACACCACTTCCCACGTCGTGTCATATTTTATTTCTGAGCTTGTGGGATCGCTCCGAAAACACAAAAGAAAAAATATTTGTAGAGACTGTTCAGCTCTACGACCCCTTATATCTGCTCAACGACTCCTTATATCTTATCTACGACCCCTTATGTCTGGTCTACGACCCCTTATGTCTGCTCTTTACGACCCCTTTATATCTGCTCAACAACCCCTTTTATATCTGCTCAACGACCCCTTTATGAAAAACAGAACAGACAGTTTTTACTGAACTGAATGCAATTTATTCAGTCGGATCTGAAGATGAGCCAATTTGAGCGCGATTAGCTTGCGGTTAATGAACTCGTAGAGTCTGGAGAGGAACGGTAATTACTCTGTAATGTAGAGCCTTTTAAGTCCCAATACTGTAGCAGTCCTGGCTGGCCTAACGTATGATTTTACATTTTGTTTTGGAATTAAGTGGTCACTGCCATTTGTCTAGTTCATTTACAGCACCATTATTTGGACGTTTAAAAAAATGATGCATTTTGTCTTGTTCGTGCCATTGCTCCTTTCAATGTATGGACTGACTTTAGTATTCCCCAGTTGATAGGACAATAACACAACTCGTACTGTAATACTTGAACCTGCTCTCACTAGGCTAGTCTTCTCTCTTGACATACATAACCTGTTAACACTTCATGTACACTCATTTGTTTCTTTAATCTTTGTCTGTTATTATCTTTATTTCTTGTTTCTTTTGAGGCATCGTTACTAGAATCTCCCATATCATCACTCACCAGAAATCTCTTTGTATTTTGTCCAGGAGATGTATTTTCTTCCGTGCGGTTACTTACCCCTCTCTTTACCTCTGGCCCAGATAGGAGAGGGCTGGACTGACAGGTACTATTTGTTATGAGGACGAGACAGGGCCGACACACACTAGATTATAAAACACAGAGACGTGCAGAGATCAGATAAACAATTTGCCACCAAACTTGGCTACCCATAATTCTCTCTGCCCAGTCTGCTCAATGTCGGTTGGGGGGGAAGGAGAGAGGGCGGGAGGGAGATATGTAGGGGGGTGGGAGAGAAGGATGGAGAGAGGCGGGATATGAGCACAAATGAACAGTGAGAAATCCACCTGGCTGATAGCAGTCAGGTTAGCATTTTTCTCTCTCTCTCTCTCTCTCTCTCGCTCTCGCTCTCGCTCTCTCTGGGTTAATTCAATGGATGAAAAGCTGGCCTGTGTGATGTGTCATATATCACCGACAGGGCATCAGTAATCTTTGCTCAAGGTCACAGATAACAGACAGATAGACATGTGAATGAGATGGAAAAACGCAACTCATCCTTTTCTGCTCCCACCACGGAGGAGATAAAGGAAGATTTATGACTCATCTCAGACCACAGAGCGGCCGCAGTGGCCGTTTTTCACCGGTTCCAAAAATTGGTGCTGGAAAGCAATCTGCTTGTGTCTGTGTCCGTCAGGTGCTGCGGAAGGAAATTGGGTCCTTCAGGCTTTTTACTCCGCAGTCAGCTATTTTCTTTATAGCAGTTTTGTTTTTAATGGTATCCATAAATACAGTATATGTAGGGTTATAAGTACCTTTATCACCCGAAGTGGTATGTGTCCGTGTGTTTGTGTGTGATGTGGCCATTGCCAGCAATCCTTTGGTGCCTGGCTTTTGAAGTGAACGCCCTGCCCTCAGTGATAGGCTAGGCAAAGTTATAAAGATGGCTATAGTTTTCAGTGTGTTGAATGATTTGACACTGAAGACATGATATTAAAGACATCACTACTTTCTTGTTCAGCTTGATTGACAGACATATACAGTATATACTGAACAAAAATATAAATTCAACATGCAACAACGATTTTAATGAGTTACAGTTCATATAAAGAAATGTGTGAATGTAAATTAATTAATTAGGTCCTAATCTATGGATTTCACATGACTGGTCAGGGGCACAGCCATGAGTGGGCCTGGAAGGGCATAGACCCACCCACTGGTCTCATACGATCCCGCAGGTGTAAAAGCCGGATGTGGAGATGCTGGGCTGGAGTGGTTACACGTGGTCTGCTGTTGGACCGGTTGGACGTACTGCCAAATTCTCTAAAATGACGTTGGAGGCGGCTCATGGTAGAGAAGTGAACCTTTTAATTTTCTGGCAACAGCTCTGGTGGACATTCCTGCAGTCAGCATGCCAATTGCACGCTCCCTCAAAACTTGAGACATCTGTGGCATTGTGTTGTGTGACAAAACTGCACATTTTAGAGTGGCCTTTTTATTGAACCTAGCACAAGGTGCACCTGTGTCATGATCATGCTGTTTAATCAACTTCTTGGTATGCCACACTTGTCAGGTGGATGGATTATCTTGGCAAAGGAGAAATGCTCACTAAAAGGGATGTAAACAAATTTGTGCACATTTGTGAAAAATAAGGTTTTTGTGCGGAAGGAACATTTCTGTGATCTTTTATTTCAGCTCATGAAACATGGGACCAATACTTTACATGTTGCGTTTATATTTTTGTTCAGAATGTTTGCTTTTATAACATCATGTGCAGTTTAAGCTGCAATAAAATAAGAATTTAAAATTAAAAGCATATTGAAAGTAGCTTACAAAAGTGGTTGCATCCCAAGTTCAAATTTTGTCAGTCACACATTCTGATTCAAGATGACGTCTCCCGAGTGGTGCAGTGGTCTAAGGCACTGCATTACAGTGCTAGCTGCGTCACTACAGATCCTGGTTCGGTACCGGGCTGTGTCGCAGCCAGCCGCTACCGGGAGACCCATGAGGCGGCGCACGTTTGGCCCAGCGTCGTCCGGGTTAGGGGAGGGTTTGGCAGGCCGGGATGTCCTTGTCCCATCGCTCTAGCGAGTCCTGTGGTGGGCCGGGCGCAGTGCACGCTGACACGGTCGCCAAGTGTAAGGTGTTTCCTCCGATACATTGGTGCAGCTGGTTTCTGGGTTAAGCGAGCATTGTGTCAAGAAGCAGTGCGGCTTGGCGGGGTCGTGTTTCGGATGATGCAGGGCTCTCGACCTTCACCTCTCTCGTGTCCGTATGGGATTTGCAGCGTTGGGACAAGACTGTAACTACCAATTGGTTGCCATGAAATTGGGGAGAAAAAAAGGGGTAAAAAAATATATACACTATCGTTCAAAAGTTTGGGGTCACTTAGAAATGTCCTTGTTTTTAAAAGAAAAACACATTTTTTGTCCATTAAAATAACATCAAATTAATCCGAAATACAGTGTAGACATTGTTAATGTTGTAAATGACTATTGTAGCTGGAAATGGCAGATTTTCTATGGAATATCTACATAGGCGTACAGAGGGCATTATCAGCAACCATCACTCCTGTGTTCCAATGGCACGTTGTGTTAGCTAATCCAAGTTTATAATTTTAAAAGGCTAATTGATCATGTATATTATGAAAAAATAATAATAATAGCTTTAGTACAGCGTGTGCTTAATAATCCTAATTCCAAAGTTATAACCCAGAGGGCCGGCACACCAGTCATTTAAAAAAATGCTGCATGAAATTCAGAATTTCACCCCAGAGAGTTGGAGCAGGCTTATTTGTATGCTCCTCTCCTCTGCTTGGCTAAAAAGCTATGAGAACATGAACAAAATGATTGGATGCGTACCAAATGTCCCTCTATTCCCTTTATAGTGCACTACTTTTGACCACGGCCCATAGGGAATAGGGTGCCATTTGGAATGACAATTAAAGCTTAATCTCTTAAGTGTTCAATTTAGAAAATAGAGGATAATTGCCACCAATACAGGGATAATATATGCTCTGGAATCTTCTTGGCATCTTTTTAAAGTCATTGCATGTTTCCTCATCATCCCAACTGTAACTAAAGTATTATATGTATTTATCTGAATGAGTACTCGGTGCTCAACAATTTAACACATGGTATGAGCAGGACTTCAGAGTCCTGCACGTTTCTGGAGTATTGTGTTCAATGTGAAAGGTCCAATCGACCAGCTATACAGAAAGCTAAGTTACATGTCACGTTCCTGACCGGTTTTCTGTTATTTTGTATGTGTTTGACGGTCAGGGCGTGAGTTTGGGTGGGTAGTCTATGTTATGTGTTTCTATGTTGGTTAAAGGGTGACCTGATATGGCTCTCAATTAGAGGCAGGTGGTTTTCATTTCCTCTGATTGGGAGCCATATTAAGGTAGGTGTTTTCACATTGATTGTTGTGGGTGGTTGTCTCCTGTGTCTGTGTTTGTCGCGCCACACGGGACTGTCTCGGTTTGTTTGTTCGTTCGTTCGGTTTATGTAGTCTGTTCCTGTTTCATGCGTTCTTCGTGTCATATAAGTTCTTATGTTCAGGTTCGTCTACGTCGTTTATTGTTTTGTAGTTTGTTAAAGTGTTTTCGTGTTTTTCCGTTTTGTTAATAAATATCATGTCATATAACCACGCTGCATTTTGGTCGAATCACTACTCCTCCTTTTCGGATGAAGAGGAGGAGGAACGCCGTTACATTACATTCCAACTCGTCTCTGGTAGACATTTATTAACAGTTATTAACAGTTCTATTACTATATTACACAATTGTTTTGTGTTATTATATTATTATTTGTAGTATATATATTATTATTAATATTTACCATTTTGTTTCATAACCATATATTTATATCAGTCTAGAATACACATTGTCTGCACTATAAGTAACACAAATACATTAATGTGCATCATTAGTGACTAGAGTTCTCAGTCGTATGATGTTGATTGCGCAACGCAGGTAGCAGTCTGCAGGATTCTACAGGCCTGCTCTATTCAGTTCTGCTGTGGATCAGGTTGCACTGGGAGGGAAACGTACACGTCTCCTCTCCTCTGGGGCTTCCAGAGAGCACACACACAGACACAGACGCTTCCAGATAGCTGCCATATTGGAGGGCACAGAGGGATCAGCTTAAAGCAACAGGCTTGTTGACTCTGATATCCTATCTGGAAGACTCTGATATCCATCACTTCCCCAGTTTACAGTGCTTGCTGCTAACTGGGCTGACTGCAGAATATTAGCGTGGGTCGGGGCTAGCCAGAGGATCTCCAGCGGGAGACTGAAGGCTGGGTCATGTGTTTGTGCCTGTCAAGTGTTGGCTGAAAGAGAGTGTCTGTCTGTCTAAGACCTGGGTTCAAATACTATTTGAAATACTTTGAGTGTTTGGTCTAGCTTGCCTGTAGTGCCAGGTGGGCGTCGTTCAACGTTCTGAAACTATTCAATTGGTCCATTAAGGCAGGCTAGCTCAATCAAGAACAGATCAAGTAGATAGATAGATCAAAATAATTTTAAGTAGTTTTTGAACCCAGGTCTGTTGTTTCTTCTGACTGCTGTTCCCTCTCACCCCACACCAGGCAGTGTAAATGAGGGGCGCGTCAAGGTGAGGGGGGGAGGGAGGAGGGGGGGAGGAAGATAGCGGGTGAGGAGGAGGGTGTGCCAGGCACAATAAGCAGATGTTCTGATCTGGTAATGGAGGGAGGGGAAAAGAGGAGGACAGAACAGGCTGTGAGATGTAAAACATACATTTGCCTCTCGCCTGCTGCTTGTCTCTCTCCGCTGCCCCTCGAGCCCAGATGTACCTGCTGTCGCTGGCGAGGCTCCACGGCCAACACTGACATCTGTTCAGACTAGCTCAGACTAGCTCAATGTCCTTCGCCGCCACGGAGCGAAAAAGAAAGAAGAGGACTGGTTCACTCAGCAACCATCATCCTTCAGATGAAAGGTTAACTGTTTAGCGTGTGGTGTTGAACACAGGGGCCGCGATTCAGCCAATGACAGGACAGATTGATTTGTGCAAATCATTTTGCCCTTCCTACTTGCAGAGAAGACTTGATTAGGAGGAGAAAGTCATTAGACGAGAGTTTGCTGGGTTTGGGGGATGGAGGGTTCAGGTGAGGCTGTTGTGGAGTTTTGGCTGTGGATAGGCTGAGGATGGGACTGTCTCTCTATATCTATCTATCTATCTATCTATCTATCTATCTATCTATCTATCTATCTATCTATCTATCTATCTATCTATCTATCTATCTATCTATCTATCTCTCTCTCTCTCTCTCTCTAAGAATGTGAAATGTCAGAATAATAGTAGAGAGAATTATTTATTTCAGCTTTTATTTCTTTCATCAGTATTAGTAATTTGGTAACATTGACTTTAAATTGTTTAATTTGGGTCAAACATTTCGTATAGCCTTCCACAAGCTTCCCACAATAAGTTAGGTGAATTTTGGCCCATTCCTCCTGACAGAGCTTGTGTAACTGAGTCAGGTTTGTAGGCCTCCTTGCTCGCACACGCTTTTTCAGTTCTGCCCACAAATTTTCTATAGGATTGAGGTCAGGGCTTTGTGATGGCCACTCCAATACCTTGACTTTGTTGTCCTTAAGCCATTTTGCCACAACTTTGGAAGTATGCTTGGGGTCATTGTCCATTTGGAAGACCCATTTGCGACCAAGCTTTAACTTCCTGACTGATGTTGCTTCAATATATCCATATAATTTCCGTCCTCATGATGCCATCTATTTTGTGAAGTGCACCAGTCCCTCCTGCAGCAAAGCACCCCCACAACATGATGCTGCCACCCCCGTGCTTCACGGTTGAGATGGTGTTCTTCGGCTTGCAAGCCTCCCCCTTTTTCCTCCAAACATAACGATGGTCATTATGGCCAAACAGTTCCATTTTTGTTTCATCAGACCAGAGGACATTTCTCCAAAAAGTACGATCTTTGTCCCCATGTGCAGTTGCAAACCATAGTCTGGCTTTTTTATGGCGGGTTTGGAGCAGTGGCTTCTTCCTTGCTGAGCAGCCATTTAGGTTATGTTGATATAGGACTCGTTTTACTTTGGATATAGATACTTTTGTACCTGTTTCCTCCAGCATCTTCACAAGGTCCTTTGCTGTTGTTCTGGGATTGATTTGCAAGTTTCACACCAATGTACGTCCATCTCTAGGAGACAGAACGCATCTCCTTCCTGAGTGGTATGACGGCTGCGTGGTCCCATGGTGTTTATACTTGCGTACTATTGTTTGTTCAGATTTACGTGGTACCTTCAGGCGTTTGGAAATTGCTCCCAAGGATGAACCAGACTTGTGGAGGTCTACAATTTTTTTCTGAGGTCTTGGCTGATTTCCTTTGATTTTCCCATGATGTCAAGCAAAGGATGAGCAGACTGGTTTTCTTAATTGCCCTAGTCTAGACTGAGGCTGAACCTTGGTCACTGGGGTGATAGAACACACACACACACACACACACACACACACACACACACACACACACACACACACACACACACACACACACACACACACACACACACACACACACACACACACACACACACACACACACAAGGTGGTGTAGCGGTACCCGTGTAAGGCAGTATTTCTCAAGGTGGTGTAGCGGTACCTGTGAAAGGCAGTATTTCCCGAGTGGCGCAGCAGTCTAAGGCACTGCATCTCAGTGCTTGAGGTGTCACTACAGACACCCTGGTTCGATTCCAAGCTTATCACAACCGGCTGTGATTGGAAGTCCCATAGGCCTGCGCACAATTTGCCCAGCGTTGTCTGGGTTTGCCTGGTGTAGGCTGTCATTGTAAATAAGAATTTGTTCTTAACTGACTTGCCTAGTTACATAAAGGTTAAATAGAAAAATTATAATAATTTCCCCCCACCGTATCATTCTATCATTCAAATAATCAAATCGCACTTGTCACATGCGCCGAATACAACCTTACCGTGAAATGCTTACTTACAATCCCTTAACCAACAATGCAGTTCAAGAAATAGAGTTAAGAAAATATTTACTAAATAAACTAAAGTAAAACATCTAATAAAAAGTAACACAATAAAATAACAATACGGAGGCTATATACAGGGGGTACCGGTACCGAGTCAATGTGTGGGGGTACAGGTTAGTTGAGGTCATTTGTACATGTAGGTAGGGGTAAAGTGACTATGCATAGATAATAAACAGCGAGTAGCAGCAGTGTAAAAACAAAGGGGGGGTCAATGTAAATAGTCCGGGTAGCCATTTGATTAATTGTTCAGCAGTCTTATGGCTTGGGGGTAGAAGCTGTTAAGGTGCCTTTTGGACCTAGACTTGGCGCTCCGGTACCGTTTGCCGTGCGGTAGCAGAGAGAACAGTCTATGACTTGGGTGACTGGAGTCTCTGACAATTTTTTTTACCTTCCTCTGACACTGCCTATTATATAGGTCCTGGGTGGCAGGAAGCTTGGCCCCACTGATGTACTACCCTCTGTAGCGCATTTTGGTCGAATGCCGAGTAGGTGCCATACCAGGCTGTGATGCAACCGGTCAGGAGGCTCTCGATGGTGCAGCTGTAGAACCTTTTGAGGATCAGGGGACTCGTGCCAAATCTTTTCAGTCTCAGCTGAGTTTATGGTGTTATTTTAGCAGATTTGAGACTCATTGCTCCAACCTAGCTCCTGTCTGATTGATATGTTTATTACAGTACCGTCTTCCCTCTCACAATAGAAATGATGCATGAATCACATTATGTTTATACTGTCTCCTCTCTCTGGGAAAGAAAGAGAGAGAGACATGGGCTACGTCCCAAATTGCACCCTATTCCCTATATAGTGCATTTCTTTTGACCAGAGCCCTACGGGGAAAAGGGACCATTTGAGACACAACCATGGTAGCTAGTTAGAGAGGGGCTCATTAACATCTCGTTACTGGATAAGTGCCTCTCATTTTCTCCGGGAGACTCACTCGAGCCCTGCCCAGACTAACAGATTTTCATATCTCTCTAAAGATTACAACCCCTCTCCTCGTTGCCTTGCCCTCTAACGTCTAGTGTTAATTCCCTCTTTGTGACCATGACGCAACCGACACGACCGACGGCTGTTACATTCATTTTTAATGTCGGCCACTCCGCGTCATTGACCTTCAATTTCTGCTGAGTACAACACCTGCTGACCTCCGGCCCTAAATCTGTCAGAGAGGATATATATACCCTCCCTCCCTCCCTCCGTCTCTCTCTCTCTCTCTCTCTCTCTCTCTCTCTCTCTCTCTCTCTCTCTCTCTCTCTCTCTCTCTCTCTCTCTCTCTCTCTCTCTCTCTCTCTCTCTCTCTCTCTCTCTCTCTCTCTCTCTCTCTCTCTCTCTCTCTCTCTCTCTCTCTCTCTCTCTCTCTCTCTCTCTCTCTCTCTCTCTCTCTCTCTCTCTCTCTTTCTCTCTTTCTCTCTCCCTCCCTCCCCCAGGCCCACACCCACCTGTCATGTCCCTCAGATGTCCTGCATCTTGTTTCAACACATTCCTCTACCACTGTAATGAGGGGAGAAATTGAGCGGAGTCTCTTTTCTCTCCAGACGGTTAATTTTTGTAGAATTTATCAACGAAAATGTATCTGGTTTTATGACGGATGCTAAGGGAATTTCTATTGACATGCTCATTGACAGTTCACACTACATTCTGCATCTTATTGTCTGTGGCTGGCTAAATGACACCTTGAAGAGAAGGTTGGGCTGTGAGAGTAGGTTGATGGGGCAGGCTGTATTGAGCCAGGTGTCAACACGCTGTGATGTAACGCATCAGAAGGAACTTTTCTTATTGTTCGACTGGCTGGCTGACTGGCTGGCTGACTGGCTGGCTGGCTGGCTGGCTGGCTGGCTGACTGGCTGGCTGACTGGCTGACTGACTGGTTGACTGGCTGACTGGGGTCTCAGGCTGGTAAAGACGTCAGACCTAGGCTGTGTCTCAAATGGCATTCTAGTCCCATAGGGTGCTGGTCAAAAGTAGTGAACTATACTGTATAGGGTGTAGGGCGCTGGTCAAAAGTAGTAAACTATACTGTATAGGGTGTAGGGCGCTGGTCAAAAGTAGTGAACTATACTGTATAGGGTGTAGGGCGCTGGTCAAAAGTAGTGAACTATACTGTATAGGGTGTAGGGCGCTGGTCAAAAGTAGTGAACTATACTGTATAGGGTGTAGGGCGCTGGTCAAAAGTAGTGAACTATACTGTATAGGGTGTAGGGCGCTGGTCAAAAGTAGTGAACTATACTGTATAGGGTGTAGGTGATCTCAGACGTATAGGGTGTAGGTGATCTCAGACGTATAGGGTGTAGGTGATCTCAGACGTATAGGGCGTAGGTGATCTCAGACGTATAGGGTGTAGGTGATCTCAGACGTATAGGGTGTAGGTGATCTCAGACGTATAGGGCGTAGGTGATCTCAGACGTATAGGGTGTAGGTGATCTCAGACGTATAGGGTGTAGGTGATCTCAGACGTATAGGGTGTAGGTGATCTCAGACGTATAGGGTGTAGGTGATCTCAGACGTATAGGGTGTAGGTGATCTCAGACGTATAGGGTGTAGGTGATCTCAGACGTATAGGGTGTAGGTGATCTCAGACGTATAGGGTGTAGGTGATCTCAGACGTATAGGGCGTAGGTGATCTCAGACGTATAGGGCGTAGGTGATCTCAGACGTATAGGGCGTAGGTGATCTCAGACGTATAGGGCGTAGGTGATCTCAGACGTATAGGGTGTAGGTGATCTCAGACGTATAGGGTGTAGGTGATCTCAGACGTATAGGGTGTAGGTGATCTCAGACGTATAGGGTGTAGGTGATCTCAGACGTATAGGGTGTAGGTGATCTCAGACGTATAGGGCGTAGGTGATCTCAGACGTATAGGGTGTAGGTGATCTCAGACGTATAGGGTGTAGGTGATCTCAGACGTATAGGGTGTAGGTGATCTCAGACGTATAGGGTGTAGGTGATCTCAGACGTATAGGGTGTAGGTGATCTCAGACGTATAGGGTGTAGGTGATCTCAGACGTATAGGGTGTAGGTGATCTCAGACGTATAGGGTGTAGGTGATCTCAGACGTATAGGGCGTCATATGAGATGCAGCCCCTGGATGGTTAATGGACATCCTTTGTGGGTATTCTTTCACTTTCTGGAAGCTCAATAGTTATTTTTCTTTCTTTGCGAGTGTTTTTTCTCTCGGCTCAGGAATGAAGATGGAGAAATGGCTTGTGCTACGCGCTGCCAAACTTTACAGATGGGTTCAGGCAGATTGAGATTAATTGTTGATTTGGGATTGACCCTCAACTCCAGTTATTTAAAACAACTATTAATCTCTGGCTTGGATGTGAATGGAGAACATGAATGTACGTATACAGACAGAAACCATTACGATAACCATAATCCCACTCTGTTATAAAGCATTTACCAATTTTACCGGCATGTCATTACATGAACCATACAGGAATGTCCCTTCGGTTACCTTTAATATGAATGATTTCCAAAGGAATGTCTAGATTACGTGTTCTACTAATGAGGCTAATTGTAATACTAAGCCCTTTGGCATTGTGTTCTCACAGTAACCTCTGAACCTGTCAGAGACATGTTAGGTGCCAGGACCCAACACCTGCTGAGGGGGGTGGGATCATGGTGTGTGTACGTGTGTGTGCGTGCATGCTCACATACATTGTGTGTGTTTTAGAGCAGGGTTTCCCCAAACTAGGTCCCCCCCCTACGTTTTTGTTTTTGCCCTAGCACTACACAGCTGATTCAAAACCAAAACGTGTACCCAGGGAGGGCCCCAGGACCAAGTTTGGGAAACCCTGTTTTAGAGGAGGGGGTGCAGTTCGAACCCTGCAACCTGACCCCCCCCAATCCCTCTCCTGTTGCCACTGCGGCCCTAAACCACCAGTCTGCAGCCCCAGTGGCTCCAGATGCCCCGGTGGCTCACGGCTCACTTGACCGTGCTTACAGGAAGCCCATTGTTGCAGGGGACAGAATTCAGGGGGGAAGTGGTGTAATCCTGGCTCTGTCCTGGATCAGTCAGGTTGGATTTCACACACAGACCCCTGATCCGGCTGCAGCGCAGTCCTCAGCCAAGCTAGGCCCCTCGATACAACGCACCCACCATTCCCTAGAAGACGGGGAATCACAGGGAAAGTAGTCTAGCCGTGCTCCATAATAAGAGAGTTGTAGCATAGGAGCTGGTATTATAATAATGAAGGGGAGGAGTTAAAAGCATGTGTAACCTGTTGTAATGTAATTGTCTTATGGTGTTCCAATTAGACATGATTTTTATTTATTTTATTTATTTAACCTTTATTTTACTAGGCAAGTCATTAGAATTACAATGTCTCTCCAATATTTTAGCAGTCATATATAATTAGATTTCTTTACATAATGTTTACACACATTTAAATCACAGAAGATGGCACAGTCCCAACTACTGTGTTGTACTTGGGGAGCTGTATCATGGGGAGGAGGGGCTCGTGGTAATGGCTGGAGCGGAATAGGTGGAATGGTATCAAATACATCAAACACATCCCTTCAGTTACCTTTAACATGTATGATTTCCAAAGGAATGTCTAGATTACGTATTCTACTAATGAGGCTAATTGTAAGCCCTTTGGCATTGTGTTCTCACAACACACTACAGACCCAACACCACACTACAGACCCAACACCACACTACAGACCCAACACCACCCAACACCACACTACAGACCCAACACCACACTACACCACACTACAGACCCAACACCACACTACAGACCCAACACCACACTACAGACCCAACACCACCCAACACCACACTACAGACCCAACACCACACTACAGACCCAACACCACACTACAGACCCAACACCACACTACACCACACTACAGACCCAACACCACACTACACCACACTACAGACCCAACACCACACTACAGACCCAACACCACCCAACACCACACTACAAACCCAACACCACCCAACAGACAACACCACACTACAGACCCAACACCACCCAACACCACACTACAGACCCAACACCACCCAACACCACCCAACACCACACTACAGATCCAACACCACACTACAGATCCAACACCACACTACAGACCCAACACCACACTACAGACCCAACACCACCCAACACCACACTACAGACCCAACACCACACTACAGACCCAACATCACCCAACACCACACTACAGACCCAACACCACCCAACACCACACTACAGACCCAACATCACCCAACACCACACTACAGACCCAACACCACCCAACACCACACTACAGACCCAACACCACCCAGCACCACACTACAGACCCAACACCACACTACAGACCCAACACCACCCAACACCACACTACAGACCCAGCACCACACTACATAGACACAACACCACACTACAGACCCAACACCATCCAACACCACACTACAGACCTAAAACCACACTACAGACCCAACACCACACTACAGACCCAACACCACACTACACCACACTACAGACCCAACTCCACACTACAGACCCAACACAACCCAACACCACACTACAGGCCCAACACCACCCAACACCACACTACATACCCAACACCACACTACAAACCCAACACCACACGACAGACCCAACACCACCCAACACCACACTACAGACCCAACACCACACTACACCACACTACAGACCCAACACCACACTACAGACCCAACACCACCCAACACCACACTACAGACCCAACACCACCCAACACCACACTACAGACCCAACATCACCCAACACCACACTACAGACCCAACACCACGCTACAGACCCAACACCATCCAACACCACACTACAGACCCAACACCACACTACACCACACTACAGGCCCAACACCACGCTACAGACCCAACATCACACTACAGACCCAACACTACCCAACACCACACTACAGACCCAAAGCCACACTACAGACCCAGCACCACACTACATAGACCCAACATCACACTACAGACCCAACACCACACTACAGACCCAACACCATCCAACACCACACTACAGACCTAAAACCACACTACAGACCCAGCACCACACTACATAGACCCAACACCACCCAACACCACACTACAGACCCAACATCACACTACAGACCCAACACCTTTGGGCTGGTCAGGAAGAGACCCCACCAGAAGGAAATCCAAGACTACAGTAGATCAAACTGTATTTGGGATTGCTATGCAGCGTGTGTGGTGAGTGTGTTGCACCACTCTGCCTTGGGGAGTTTTGCCTGGTGAGGTGCAGTTTACCACTGTGACAACATGGCCCTTCCAGCGCTTACTTTACCTCCCAGCTCTTTTCATATAATACATGACAAATTATATGTTTCTGCTTGCTTCAGATTGTTTTCACTCTTCAAATCATCTGTGAGGAGAGTTATCTGTGCTCTTTAAAAGAAAACACGTTTTTACCTTTGCTCTCTCTTTTGGTGCAGTAGGGGTGTTAGAATGAAGTCCCATCCAATGTGAGTAATTTGTCTTTCATTGAATTAGACAAACTCTAGGCCACGCCAATGACGTTGAAATAAATTGATGTAATGACAAGAATTCCTGCCTCGTAACAGTGGAGAGGTGAAAATCCGCCCCCGCCATTTCTGGCTTTGCACTTGGCATGGTATGTAATGTGATCTCAGACGTGTTAGAGAAAGCAAAGACTTTTTCTCCTCCATTTTACGCACAAGCAGAATTCCAGTTTGTAGGCTTCTTGTTTTCCTCTTGCTGGTGTCACAGAGGTATTTAACGTCCTACAACTTCTTTAAAGTTAGAGAAAAAGATTGTTAATTCAAAACAGAAAGTACTTAAGGTACACATTTGTAGAGGCTGACAGATATATTCTAGTACACACACAAGCACTCACACAGACTTCAATATGACCTTATAAGTGGTCAACTATCTGTGCTGATAACTTCTTGTTTTCTGACACTGAAATACCCATCTCTTGTATCTTCGTCTCTGGTAGTGTCATGTTGTCTTAAATGCTCCCTCGGCTCTCTCTGTTCTGTGTGTAAAGAAATGAGTTGGGAGGAGGGAGGGAGGGATACACAAGTTCACAGGAATGTTTGTGATGCCAGGGATCCCTCTCAACAAACAACCATCACTACATCAAGAGAGGATTGTTTCTCCTCTTTCTCTGGAGCCTTCCACTCTGCTGCAAATTTACATGACCCCTCCGCTCCTCTCCACACAAGAGGCTGGGCCCCGTTCAACAGCTCCTTTTAAGGCATAACAAGGCAGCTTTGTTGCCTGGGTCGGGTCGCTCTGGTGGGATGCTAAGTTGCTAAGTTCAGCCTCAGCGGCTGATAAATAGGGCTCTTTCTCTCTGTAGCTGGCTCAGCTTTGATGTGTATGTGTGTCTCTGTAGCTGGCTCAGCTTTGATGTGTATGTGTGTATGTGTGTCTCTGTAGCTGGCTCAGCTTTGATGTGTATGTGTGTATGTGTGTCTCTGTAGCTGGCTCAGCTTTGATGTGTATGTGTGTATGTGTGTCTCTGTAACTGGCTTGGCTTTGATGTGTATGTGTGTCTCTGTAGCTGGCTCAGCTTTAATGTGTATGTGTGTTTGTGTGTCTCTGTAGCTGGCTCAGCTTTGATGTGTATGTGTGTCTCTGTGTCTCTGTAGCTGGCTCAGCTTTGATGTGTATTTGTGTCTCTGTAACTGGCTTGGCTTTGATGTGTATGTGTGTCTGTAGCTGGCTCAGCTTTGATGTGTATGTGTGTCTCTGTAGCTGGCTCAGCTTTGATGTGTATGTGTGTATGTGTGTCTCTGTAGCTGGCTCAGCTTTGATGTGTATGTGTGTCTCTGTAGCTGGCTCAGCTTTGATGTGTATGTGTGTATGTGTGTCTCTGTAGCTGGCTCAGCTTTGATGTGTATGTGTGTTTCTGTAGCTGGCTCAGCTTTGATGTGTATGTGTGTATGTGTGTCTCTGTAGCTGGCTCAGCTTTGATGTGTATGTGTGTCTCTGTAGCTGGCTCAGCTTTGATGTGTATGTGTGTATGTGTGTCTCTGTAGCTGGCTTGGCTTTGATGTGTATGTGTGTATGTGTGTCTCTGTAGCTGGCTCAGCTTTGACGTGTATGTGTGTCTCTGTAACTGGCTTGGCTTTGATGTGTATGTGTGTCTCTGTAGCTGGCTCAGCTTTGATGTGTATGTGTGTCTCTGTAGCTGGCTCAGCTTTGATGTATATGTGTGTATGTGTGTCTCTGTAGCTGGCTCAGCTTTGATGTGTATGTGTGTCTCTGTAGCTGGCTCAGCTTTGATGTGTATGTGTGTCTCTGTAGCTGGCTCAGCTTTGATGTGTATGTGTGTCTCTGTAGCTGGCTCAGCTTTGATGTGTATGTGTGTCTCTGTAGCTGGCTCAGCTTTGATGTGTATGTGTGTATGTGTGTCTCTGTGTCGGTCTCTCACAGTGTACGCATCATGTGAAAGACGTGACCTCAGCTTAATTGACTAATTGTGGGGGGCGTGAAGTTATTTGTTGTTTATCAGCCAGACAAAAGCAGGATACGTATTCACTACTTTTAAACCATAACATAAAATACCACCAAGCTCAGAAAAATATGTTCCTGAAAGGTTTTAGGTGTGAAGCATCCTAGAGTTTTATTTCTTAAACGTTTTAGGTGTGAAGGATCCTAGTTTTATATTTCTTAAACGTTTTAGGTGTGAAGGATCCTAGAGTTTTATATTTCTTAAACGTTTTAGGTGTGAAGGATCCTAGTTTTATATTTCTTAAACGTTTTAGGTGTGAAGCATCCTAGAGTTTTATTTCTTAAACATTTTAGGTGTGATTCACATTCCAAAACATATCATTCCAAAATTATGGGCATTAATATGGAGTTGGTCCCCCCTTTGCTGCTATAACAGCCTCCACTCTTCTGGGAAGGCTTTCCACTATATGTTGGAAGATTGCTGCAGGGACTTGCTTCCATTCAGCCACACGAGCATTAGTGAGGTCGAGCACTGATGTTGGGAGATTAGGCCTGCCTCGCAGTCGGTGTTCCAATTCACCCCAAAGGTGTTCGATGGGGTTGAGGTTTGGGCTCTGTGCAAGCCAGTCAAGTTCTTCCACACCGACCTCGACAAACCGTTTCTGTATTGACCTCACTTTGTGCACAAGGGCATTGTCATGCTGAAACAGGAAAGGACCTTCTCCAAACTGTTGCCACAAAGTTGGAAGCACAGAATCATCGAGAATGTCATTGTATGCTGTAGCGTTAAGATTTCCCTTCACTGGAACTAAGGGGCCTTTTGCGAACCATGAAAAACAGCCCCAGACCATTATTCCTCCTCCACCAAATGTTACAGTTAGCATTATGCATTGGGGCAGGTAGCGTTCTCCTGGCATCCGCCAAACCCAGATTCATCCGTCGTACTGCCAGATGGTGAAGTGTGAATCATCACTCCAGAGAACGCGTTTCCACAGCTCCAGAGTCCAATAGCAGCGAGCTTTACACCACTCCAGCCAACGCTTGGCATTGCGCATGGGGATCTTAGGCTGCTCGGCAATGGAAACCCATTTCATGAAGGTCCCGAGGAACAGTTCTTGTGCTGACGTTGCTTCCAGAGGCAGTTTGGAACTCAGTAGTGAGTGTTGCAAAGGAGGACAGGTGATTTTTACGCGCTATGTGCTTCAGCACTCGGCGTTCCCTTTCTGTGAGCTTGTGAGGCCGTTGTTGCTCCTAGACGTTTCCAGATGTGTTGAGTTTAGACGTGACTAAACTCAACACAGCATTTATCTCAATTAAGTGTTGAGCCTAGTCTTTATGTGTCCCAAATGGGACCCTATGTAGGCATCCTATGGGCCCTAGTCAAACGTAGTGCACTATTGTAGCGAATAAGATGTGATTTGGGACACAGACCCTCAACATCAGCAGTCTGTTCAGAATCATACATGGCGTTTTGACCTCCTTGATTTAGTTCTACTCCAGTCATTTATTTGGTCTGAGTCCGCAACAATGACATATATAGTTGGGTAAATACTCTGGCTTTCAGTTGAAATATACAATCCCCAATGTCCATCAATCTCCTTCCTGCTGGAGGGAGAATAACTCCTTACCTCCGGCACTGTATATCATCAGATAAGTACTCCCTGGAAATGGGAAACCACGGACAGGCTTAACCACTTCCTGCTTCCCCATAGACGAGTGTTAATGATAAAGGATAGTGAATGGAAAGAGGATTCTATCAGTGGGAAATTGGGGGAATTGGTTAGCTCCAATGAGGCTCTTCTATACCACATTTCACAATCAAGGCCTATTTCAGAAGTATAGTTTGGGGTTTCTTTGGAGACTGTTTTTTGTGGAGATTTGTTGAGGGATGTATGCCGAAGCAGACAGTATTGTCAGGATGTGTATCTAACCAATAGCATTGCTCATCAGACAAACCAGCTAGACCCTCCCTGAAAGTCCCTTACACACAGCCTCGACTATCCACGATCTCTTTCCAAATGTTTGACATCCAGATTTTTTAGCTCGGAGAATATTTTCCACATGTCCGTCCACCATCGACAAGCCTGCCCGGTCTCCTTATCCCTCCTATCCCCTGACAAGCCCCTGTCCTGTCTGGTCCTTCTCCCCTTCATCCTGTCTCCCTGCCTGTCCCAGTCTCTTACTGCTGCGCCCCGTCCCTCCGCCTCTGATCAGAGCTGACACGGAGTTGATTCAAATCGGCCTGCTTACTGGGTGCAGGACGGACTGCCGACTAGATTGGATCACAGAGAGGAGAGTTTTTCTAATGGGCAGACAAATGAACGTCCAAGGCCTCGGCTCTCGGCAATGATTCCCTCTACTACGTAGCATATGTGCTTCTCTAAGAGCAGTGAGAGATGAGAGAGGAGTTGGAGTGTATAGGGACTGGGGTTGGACATTAGTGTGTAAACACTCTCATTTCTTCACATAGTTGTTTGTGGGACTGCAGAGAGTGAGACTGGGGAATAGCTGGACCTAGACAATAGTGTGTTAACCAACTACCTCTCTCTCATTCTTTCTCATGTTTGTTTCTGATGGAGAAAACAATAATGGAAGGTTACTGGCCGATCAATAGTCTATACAAACACAGAGCAAGATTAATATGTTATAGCTACACTGGCACAGAAAGAACCGACTCTCCAGTGTTGGTGATTTATTCTGCCTTTGCTTTTTGTGACGTCCGCTTAAAAAGTGGTCTGCTTGCCCTGATTGAACATTAACACCTTGGTTATGGCGTGCTTATGAGGCAGCGCTTTTTCATTAGGATTAATTGATGTTAGGATTTGTTGAAGTGTATTATCAATATTTATCTGTTTGCCTTGGAGGGACGTTGATCAATGAAAATGGCTTTGCTTGGTTGACTGTATTGGACACTGAAGCAGTTTGCACATCGGCCACGTAATGGCCATTTATGAGACGCCAGCTGCACAATCAATAAAGCATTGAAATAAGAAGATGAAATTCCTTATTTCTTTAATGATTACTTCTCAGTTTTATGGTTGAACTTTCTTCCAGATTTGAAAACTTTTAGGGTTAGAAGTAATTCTCTCTTTCAAAAAAAATGCAAAAACAACCATCTCAAAGATTTTCCTCTCAGCTTCAAGCCCATTAAAATTCCTCAAAGTTTTTACATATCACCACATCAAATACATATAAATGATGAATGTCTCAAACAGCAGTAGCTAGTATTGCACCAGTAGCCCCCGGGTTCCCTTCAAAACTGATTTGGTATATGTGAACTTTGTTGTTACACAGGCCAGGGAAAATTTGAGTAATGTGCTGCTTGCTGTGTGTGATTCATCATTCACATCTCATAATGCAAAACACACTAATAAACATCGCCACCGTCATGTATTACTTCAAGATTGTGTTTGTTGTTCAGTTAATGAATTTACTAGCTACTGCAACTAGTTTAATATGCATGCCGGCGGGTGGGGAGTGGCTTTGTCATCACATATTGCATGCATAGCAGCTAAGACATCATGCTTTCTTCATAGATCACAGAGATACTGTTTTTATTCCAGACAGTTGGTTTTATTGACTGTGCAATAAGGACTTAGAAAAGGTCAGCTGAGTGCCCTCTTTTTTTCTACAGTAATCACTTTCTGCGTCAGGAAAGCAAGAAGTCAAATTGGCCTCGATGTATTTTGGAAGTCTTGCTAACCGTTGGATGTCTTGTCCATGTTCTGGTGCGGGGATGATGATGGAGTTGAGAGAGAGAACGTTACTTACTTTCTGACTATTGCATGAATCATCTTTAGAGAGAGGGGGGGGGGAGGGAGAAAGAGAGGGTTTACACTGTAGGAGAGGGTAATAATAATATAACTTACTGTAAAGGTTTCATTTCCAGGAGGCAATACACAGTAGAGCTTTCAATAGCTTCCAAAAAAGTTTCTATGTAGGGACTCATGGTGCAGCTCTACTGTAACTCATCGGAGCATCAAAGTACATCTTACAGAGACAGGCTTGTCCCAAAATCTGACAATACACTGTTAAACCTAACTCCATCATGTTTGGCGGAAAGTTTTATAACTATATGAAACTAAAAACAACTAGTTGCCATTGACAATGGTGCTGGCGTAGCGTACTGCCATTAACGTTAACATGCCCAGTGCTTGGCTCTGTGTACCACACTGTGAAGGAGAGAAATAATAAACAGTGTTCTTTGTTTACCTTCGCCTGCCCACCACTCGTAATCCCAGGGGCCACTGCTAGCCATTGAGCTGTGTTGTTGTAATAACAAATGACCGCAGAAGTAGCAACCAGCAATAACCATGACGTCAGCTGACCTGCTCCCAATACATGGGGGGGGGAGTAGGAGTAAGCTGCTCCCAAGACTTGGGGGATTCTGGTGGGTGGGGTGGGGTAAATGGAGAAGGTTTTGGGAGGGGAGGGGTGGGGTGGTAAGGGGAACGGGAGTTGGATAGAGAGGGGTTTGGGGGGTTGGAGGGTGAGGGGGAGTAACAGGAGTTCTAGGAGGCAACAATAAATAGCTGGTGTGTGTTTATGGTTGTCAGGAGTTTTAGCTGGTGTGCGTTTATGGTTGTCAAGAGTTTTAGCTGGTGTGCGTTTATGGTTGTCAAGAGTTTTAGCTGGTGTGCGTTTTTCCTCTCCTAGATATGATTTATCCCCAGCCAGTCCAGCCTAGTCGACGCAGCTGTTTGTACAACGGATAGTTTTACACCGGCTCATGTTAAACACGCTTAGCTCGCTGACAGCATCCATCTCGGAGAGGACAAAATAGATACAGGACCAAGTGGCTTATTGTGATCCCCTGAACATGACGGAACAAAAGCTTGTTTCTCCAGGTCTTCCCTGCATGGTTCCCCAGAACAGTTGTGTCTCCAGGCCTTCGTCCCAGACCCTGCATGGTTCCCCAGAACAGTTGTGTCTCCAGGCCTTCGTCCCAGACCCTGCATGGTTCCCCAGAACAGTTGTGTCTCCAGGCCTTCGTCCCAGACCCTGCATGGTTCCCCAGAACAGTTGTGTCTCCAGGCCTTCGTCCCAGACCCTGCATAGTTCCCCAGAACAGTTGTGTTTCCAGGCCTTCGTCCCAGACCCTGCATGGTTCCCCAGAACAGTTGTGTCTCCAGGCCTTCGTCCCAGAACCTGCATGGTTCCCCAGAACAGTTGTGTCTCCAGGCCTTCGTCCCAGACCCTACATGGTTCCCCAGAACAGTTGTGTCTCCAGGCCTTCGTCCCAGACACTGCATGGTTCCCCAGAACAGTTGTGTCTCCAGGCCTTCGTCCCAGACCCTGCATGGTTCCCCAGAACAGTTGTGTCTCCAGGCCTTCCTCCCAGACCCTGCATGGTTCCCCAGAACAGTTGTGTCTCCAGGCCTTCGTCCCAGACCCTGCATGGTTCCCCAGAACAGTTGTGTCTCCAGGCCTTCGTCCCAGACCCTGCATGGTTCCCCAGAACAGTTGTGTCTCCAGGCCTTCGTCCCAGACCCTGCATGGTTCCCCAGAACAGGGAATCAACTGAAACCAAACAGAATGAGAATACTGATGGTTGTACTACCATGTCAAGACCATGGATGTAGAAAAAACTAAAGTAATCATGGAAATATGATTATTGACGTTGGGAGGAATAGTATTCAGAGTATACTGTTACACAATGTACATAAGGCAATCCAACTCCACCTTGTAAATAATAGCTACATTTTACAGTGATACCTTGAAATAATGACTCTTCTAGCTAGTGTACTGTTTGTCACTATGCCACGTCTCCCTCCGTATGTCGATACTTACGCTAAATGTTCCCTGTAATTATGGTCCTTGGGATGTTTCAACCCATCTACCGTCCAACGAGAAGCCATTTTACTTTAATGCTCAGTACATGGTGACCCCAGGTTCCTACGCAGCCCTCTGCAGTTATGACCTTATACATAACTTATTTACTACTCTCTCTCCCATCTCCCAGGAGTTTTAGTGTTAACATTGATTCCGAGGCTTTGGAGGGAAGCAGACGGCGTGTCGTGTCCTGGTGCCTGACTCATGTCTGTTCCAGCCATTCCCCTCTGCCCTCTTCGCCTTCTAAACCTCTAACCAGCTGCAAACTTCAAAAGGAATAGGATTTATTAGGGCCACAACTCCCGGATTCAGCGACCATCAACTTGTTTATCCAAGTTTAAATATTCCTGGTTGTATATCCCATATTATAAACTGGGTGGTTCGAGCCCTGAATGCTGATTGGCTGACAGCCGTGGTATATCAGACTGTATGACAAAACATTTATTTTTACTGCTATAATTATGTTGGTAACCAGTTTATAATAGCAATAAGGCACCTCTGGGGTTCGTAGTTTATGGCTAATATACCACGGCTCAGGGCTGTATCCGCGTTGCGTCGTGCTTAAGAACAGCCCTTAGCTGTAGTAAATTGGCCATCTACCACACCCCCTCATGGCTTATTGCTTAATTATGCCCTTTCATGTTGGTCCATGAGGATGCATTTGAAGAGTGGTGAGACCAGTGAGACTGGAGACCCTGTAAGACCGAGTCCGTCTCAAACAGAAAATGTCTATTATCATCAAGGCTTTGGATTCCGTCCACTGCTTTAACAGTATGGTTCTGAAGTTCTGGAGGTGTTGTATAATTTATGTATTTCAGAGGTGCTGTGATTTTTTTGGCCACTTTTGATGATGCGGGTGGTGGGGGGTGCTGTGGAGGGGTTAGTGGGGGGAGGTTCAGGTCAGAGCAGGCGTCATTGAATCTTCTCCTGTTTTCCCCTTGAAGATGCCCATCCTTTAGCCTTTCACAAATCCCTCAGTCATTCTCATCCCCCTCCACCCCCATTCACCCCCTCCCTCCCTCCCTCCCTCCCTCCCTCCCTCCCTCTGTATCTCCCAAATGGAAAACATGTGGCATGGCTTGTCATTTGTTAACGTGCGGTAGAAAGAGCGAAGCCGGCCAGCAGACGGCTCATCAGGAACGCTCATTCAGTATGATGAATGTGGCCAAATACACATTTGTCCGTAAAACTTGCAGAGTGGAGCAGCATCATTAGGCATGAGGAATAGGTGGAGCCCGCTGAGGAGTGAGTGCAGTAAACAGATGTTGGGGATTTTCACGGGCATCCTTCATCCAGAGAACTATCATTAATAAAGCTTGAAGGTGATCCTCTACGTTTCCCATTTAAGACCAAATAAAGTATAGGATGCTCAGGAAATTGCTGAATGAACTGAATTTCTCACGGGTTCTTAAGCAAGGTGGCCCAATAGGTTTGTTGCCGGTTTTCTTTTATGAAATAAGAACTGTTCTCTGAGCTGTGTTCTCTGTGTTAGTCAGCATGTTGTTTCTTAGTCCTTAGGGAGCTTGCTTTCATCAGAGTAAAATACAGGTTCTCTCCACTGTAAGCCTAATGCTGTTTGAGCTGTTAGTCTCGCTGGATGCATTCTATTGACTATTAAGTGCTCAGGTGGCACATCATCATCTGTCTATGCTTCTATTGTAGCAAGATGTATTACATATTCATGTAATCTTTACAATTAAATTGTGTGAATGTAGCACTGTATGTTGCTTAAGATGTATGCAAATATGCAACTGGCTGAATATTGAATATTTAATATTGAATATTAAAGGGTCCATGGCGGATGTTGAGGTGGAGAATGTGATGCAAATGCCTTTGACAACCAGACAAAATAATGTATTTCACCCAACTGTAATGTTAGTTGTATCTGCCCGGTATATTCTTCAGGGGGTTGAATAGCTGTATATCTCTGTAGGGTCTGGTGTTGCTGGGTGAACTAGCCCCATGTACAGTTGAAGTTGGAAGTTTACATACACCTTAGCCAAATACATTTAAACTCAGTTTTTTACAATTCCTGACATTTAATCCTAGTAGAAATTCCCTGTCTTAGGTCAGTTAGGATCACCACTTTATTTTAAGATTGTGAAATGTCAGAATAATAGTAGAGAGGATGATTTATTTTAGCTTTTATTTCTTTCATCACATTCCCAGTGGGTCAGAAGTTTACATACACTCAGTTAGTATTTAGTAGTGTTGCCTTTAAATTCTTTAACTTGAGTCAAACGTTTTGGGTAGCCTTCCACAAGCTTCCCACAATAAGTTGGGTGAATTTTGGCCCATTCCTCCTGACAGAGCTTGTGTAACTGAGGCAGGTTTGGAGGCCTCCTTGCTCGCACACGCTTTTTCAGTTCTGCCCACAAATTTTCTATAGGATTGAGGTCAGGGCTTTGTGATGGCCACTCCAATACCTTGACTTTGTTGTCCTTAAGCCATTTTACCACAACTTTGGAAGTATGCAGAGATATACAGCTATTCAACCCCCTGAAGAATATACCGGGCAGATACAACTAACGTTACAGTTGGGTGAAATACATTATTTTGTCTGGTTGTCAAAGGCATTTGCATCACATTCTCCACCTCAACATCCGCCATGGACCCTGGGGTCATCGTCCATTTGGAAGACCCATTTGCGACCAAGCTTTAACTTCCTGACTGATGTCTTGAGATGTTGCTTCAATATATCCACATACTTTTCCTGCCTCATGATGCCATCTATTTTGTGAATTGCACCAGTCCCTTCTGCAGCAAAGCACCCCCACAACATGATGCTGCCACCCCCGTGCTCCGCGGTTGGGATGGTGTTCTTCGGCTTGCAAGCATCAGGAGGCTGAAGAAATTCGTCTTGTCACTGAAAACACTCACAAACTTTTACAGATGCACAATTGAGAGCATTCTGTCAGGCTGTATCACCGCCTGGTACGGCAACTGCTCCGCCCACTACCGTAAAGCTCTCCAGAGGGTAGTGAGGTCTGCACAACACATCACCGGGGGCAAACTACCTGCCCTCCAGGACACCTACACCACCCAATGTCCCAGGAAGGCCAAAAAGATCATCAAGGACAACAACCACCCGAGCCCACTGCCTGTTCACCCCGCTGCCTTCCAGAAGGCGAGGTCAAAACACGTGCATCAAAGCTGGGACCGAGAGACTGAAGAACAGCTTCTATCTCAAGGCCATCAGACTGTTAAACAGCCATCACTAACATTGAGTGGCTGCTGCCAACATACTGACTCAACTCCAGCCACTTTAATAATTAAAAATTGGATGTAATAAATGTATCACTAGCCACTTTAAACAATGCCACTTTATATAATGTTTACATACCCTACACTACTCATCTCATATGTATATACTGTACTCTATACCATCTACTGCATCTTGCCTATGCCGTTCGGCCATCGCTCATCCATATATATTTTTATGTACATATTCTTATTCATTCCTTTACACTTGTGTGTATAAGGTAGTTGTTGTGAAATTGTTAGGTTAAATTACTTGTTAGATATTACTGCATGGTCGGAACTAGAAGAACAAGCATTTCACTACACTCGCATTAACATCTGCTAATCATGTGTATGTGACAAATAAAATGTGATTTGATTTGAAGCCTCCCCCTTTTTCCTCCAAACATAACGATGGTCATTATGGCCAAACAGTTCTATTTTTGTTTCAGCAGACCAGAGGACATTTCTCCAAAAAGTACGATCTTTGTCCCCATGTGCAGTTGCAAACCATAGTCTGGCTTTTTTATGGTGGTTTTGTGGCATTGGCTTCTTCCTTGCTTAGCGGCCTTTCAGGTTATGTTGATATAGGACTCGTTTTACTGTGGATATAGATACTTTGTACCTATTTCCTCCAGCATCTTCACAAGGTCCTTTGCTGTTGTTCTGGGATTGATTTGCACTTTTCGCCCCAAAGGTCGTTCATCTCTAGGAGACAGAACGCGTCTCCTTCCTGAGCGGTATGACAAATGCATGGTCCCATGGTGTTTATACTTGTGTACTATTGTTTGTACAGATGAACGTGGTACCTTTAGGTGTTTGGAAATTGCTCCCAAGGATGAACCAGACTTGTGGAGGTCTACAATTATTTTTCTGAGGTCTTGGCAGATTTCTTTTTGATTTTCCCATGATGTCAAGCAAAGAGACACTGAGTTTGAAGGTAGGCCTTGTAATACATCCACAGGTACACCTCCAATTGACTCAAATTATGTCAATTAGCCTATCAGAAGCTTCTAAAGCAATGACATACTTTTCTGGAATTTTCCAAGCTGATTAAAGGCACAGTCAACTTAGTGTATGTCAACTTCTGACCCACTGGAATTGTGATACAGTGAATTATAAGTGAAGTAATCTGTCTAAACAATCTGTAGGGTCCATACATCTCTGTAGGGTCTAGTGTTGCTGGGGAACTAGCCCCATGTATCTCTGTGGGGTCTGGTGTTGCAGGTTAAACTATCCCCATGTATCTCTGTAGGGTCTGGTGTTGCTGGGTGAACTAGCCCCATGTATCTCTGTAGGGTCTGGTGTTTCTGGGTGAACTAGCCCCATGTAGGGTCTGGTGTTGCTGGGTGAACTAGCCCCATGTAGGGTCTGGTGTTGCTGGGGAACTAGCCCCATGTATCTCTGTAGGGTCTGGTGTTTCTGGGTGAACTAGCCCCATGTATCTCTGTAGGGTCTGGTGTTGCTGGGTGAACTAGCCCCATGTAGGGTCTGGTGTTGCTGGGTGAACTAGCCCCATGTATCTCTGTAGGGTCTAGTGTTGCTGGGTGAACTAGCCCCATGTATCTCTGTAGGGTCTGGTGTTGCTGGGTGAACTAGCCCCATGTATCTCTGTAGGGTCTGGTGTTTCTGGGTGAACTAGCCCCATGTATATCTGTAGGGTCTGGTGTTTCTGGGTGAACTAGCCCCATGTATCTCTGTAGGGTCTGGTGTTGCTGGGTGAACTAGCCCCATGTAGGGTCTGGTGTTGCTGGGTGAACTAGCCCCATGTATCTCTGTAGGGTCTGGTGTTGCTGGTTAAACTAGCCCCATGTATCTCTGTAGGGCCTGGTGTTTCTGGGTGAACTAGCCCCATGTATCTCTGTAGGGTCTGGTGTTGCTGGGTGAACTAGCCCCATGTAGGGTCTGGTGTTGCTGGTTAAACTAGCCCCATGTATCTCTGTAGGGGCTGGTTTTGCTGGGTGAACTAGCCCCATGTAGGGTCTAGTGTTGCTAGGTGAACTAGCCCCATGTATCTCTGTAGGGTCTGGTGTTGCTGGGTGAACTAGCCCCATGTATCACTGTAGAGTCTAGTGTTGCTGGGTGAACTAGCCTCATGTATCTCTGTAGGGTCTGGTGTTGCTGGGTGAACTAGCCCCATGTATCACTGTAGGGTCTGATGTTGCTGGGTGAACTAGCCCCATGTAGGGTCTGGTGTTGCTAGGTGAACTAGCCCCATGTATCTCTGTAGGGTCTGGTGTTGCTGGGTGAACTAGCCCCATGTATCTCTGTAGGGTCTGGTGTTTCTGGGTGAACTAGCCCCATGTAGGGTCTGGTGTTGCTGGGTGAACTAGCCCCATGTAGGGTCTGGTGTTGCTGGGAACTAGCCCCATGTATCTCTGTAGGGTCTGGTGTTTCTAGGTGAACTAGCCCCATGTATCTCTGTAGGGTCTGGTGTTGCTGGGTGAACTAGCCCCATGTAGGGTCTGGTGTTGCTGGGTGAACTAGCCCCATGTATCTCTGTAGGGTCTAGTGTTGCTGGGTGAACTAGCCCCATGTATCTCTGTAGGGTCTGGTGTTGCTGGGTGAACTAGCCCCATGTATCTCTGTAGGGTCTGGTGTTTCTGGGTGAACTAGCCCCATGTATCTCTGTAGGGTCTGGTGTTTCTGGGTGAACTAGCCCCATGTATCTCTGTAGGGTCTGGTGTTGCTGGGTGAACTAGCCCCATGTATCTCTGTAGGGTCTGGTGTTGCTGGGTGAACTAGCCCCATGTATCTCTGTAGGGTTTGGTGTTGCAGGTTAAACTATCCCCATGTATCTCTGTAGGGTCTGGTGTTGCTGGGTGAACTAGCCCCATGTATCTCTGTAGGGTCTGGTGTTGCTGGGGCACTAGTCCCATGTATCTCTGTAGGGTCTGGTGTTGCTGGTTGAACTAGCCCCATGTAGGGTCTGGTGTTGCTGGTTGAACTAGCCCCATGTAGGGTCTGGTGTTGCTGGGTGAACTAGCCCCATGTATCTCTGTAGGGTCTGGTGTTGCAGGTTAAACTATCCCCATGTATCTCTGTAGGGTCTGGTGTTGCTGGGTGAACTAGCCCCATGTAGGGTCTGGTGTTGCTGGGTGAACTAGCCCCATGTATCTCTGTAGGGTCTGGTGTTGCTGGGTGAACTAGCCCCATGTAGGGTCTGGTGTTGCTGGGTGAACTAGCCCCATGTATCTCTGTAGGGTCTAGTGTTGCTGGGTGAACTAGCCCCATGTATCTCTGTAGGGTCTGGTGTTTCTGGGTGAACTAGCCCCATGTATATCTGTAGGGTCTGGTGTTTCTGGGTGAACTAGCCCCATGTATCTCTGTAGGGTCTGGTGTTGCTGGGTGAACTAGCCCCATGTATCTCTGTAGGGTCTGGTGTTTCTGGGTGAACTAGCCCCATGTATCTCTGTAGGGTCTGGTGTTTCTGGGTGAACTAGCCCCATGTATCTCTGTAGGGTCTGGTGTTGCTGGGTGAACTAGCCCCATGTATCTCTGTAGGGTCTGGTGTTGCTGGGTGAACTAGCCCCATGTATCTCTGTAGGGTCTGGTGTTGCAGGTTAAACTATCCCCATGTATCTCTGTAGGGTCTGGTGTTGCTGGGTGAACTAGCCCCATGTATCTCTGTAGGGTCTGGTGTTGCTGGTTGAACTAGCCCCATGTAGGTTCTGGTGTTGCTGGTTAAACTAGCCCCATGTATCTCTGTAGGGCCTGGTTTTGCTGGGTGAACTAGCCCCATGTAGGGTCTGGTGTTGCTAGGTGAACTAGCCCCATGTATCTCTGTAGGGTCTGGTGTTTCTGGGTGAACTAGCCCCATGTATCTCTGTAGGGTCTGGTGTTGCTGGGTGAACTAGCCCCATGTAGGGTCTGGTGTTGCTGGGTGAACTAGCCCCATGTAGGGTCTGGTGTTGCTGGGTAAACTAGCCCCATGTATCTCTGTAGGGCCTGGTGTTTCTGGGTGAACTAGCCCCATGTATCTCTTTAGGGTCTGGTGTTGCTGGGTGAACTAGCCCCATGTAGGGTCTGGTGTTGCTGGTTAAACTAGCCCCATGTATCTCTGTAGGGCCTGGTTTTGCTGGGTGAACTAGCCCCATGTAGGGTCTGGTGTTGCTAGGTGAACTAGCCCCATGTATCTCTGTAGGGTCTGGTGTTGCTGGGTGAACTAGCCCCATGTATCACTGTAGAGTCTAGTGTTGCTGGGTGAACTAGCCTCATGTATCTCTGTAGGGTCTGGTGTTGCTGGGTGAACTAGCCCCATGTATCACTGTAGGGTCTGATGTTGCTGGGTGAACTAGCCCCATGTAGGGTCTGGTGTTGCTAGGTGAACTAGCCCCATGTATCTCTGAAGGGTCTGGTGTTGCTGGGTGAACTAGCCCCATGTATCTCTGTAGGGTCTAGTGTTGCTGGGTGAACTAGCCTCATGTATCACTGTAGGGTCTGGTGTTGCTGGGTGAACTAGCCCCATGTAGGGTCTGGTGTTGCTGGGTGAACTAGCCCCATGTATCTCTGTAGGGTCTGGTGTTGCTGGGTGAACTAGCCCCATGTAGGGTCTGGTGTTGCTGGGTGAACTAGCCCCATGTATCTCTGTAGGGTCTGGTGTTGCTGGGTGAACTAGCCCCATGTAGAAGCCGCCATCTCAGTCAGATGCTTTGTAAACAACAGGTGTAGACTAACAGTGAAACGCTTACTTATGGGCCCAACAATGCAGAGAGAAAAAATCATATGAACATAAAAGCACAAGGAATAAATACACAATGAGTAATGATAACTTGGCTATATACATGGGGTACCAGTACTGAGTTGATGTGCAGGGGTACGAGGTAGGTATGTACATATATGTAGGCGTAAAGTAACCAGGTAACAGGATAGATACATTGGCTTGCGAATGTATTCACCCCCTTGGCATTTTTCCTATTTTGTTGCCTTACAACCTGGAATTAAAATATATTTTTTGGGGGTTGGTATCATTGGATTTACACAACATGCCTACCACTTTGAAGATGCAAAATATTTTTATTGTGAAACAAACAAGAAATACGACAAAAAAAAAAAAATTGTGAGCATGCATAACTATTCACCCCCCCCAAAGTCAATACTTTGTAGAGCCACCTTTTGCAGCAATTACAACTGCAAGTCTCTTGGGGTATGTCTCTATAAGCTTGGCACATCTAGCCACTGGGATTTTTGCCCGTTCTTCCAGGAAAAACTGCTCCAGCTCCTTCAAGTTGGATGTGTTCCGCTGGTGTACAGCAATCTTTAAGTCATACCACAGATTCTCAATTGGATTGAAGTCTGGGCTTTGACTAGGCCATTCCAAGACATTTAAATGTTTCCCCTTAACTACTCGAGTGTTGGTTTAGCAGTAAGTTTAGGGTCATTGTCCTACTGGAAGGTGAACCTTCGTCCCAGTCTCAAATCTCTGGAAGACTGAAACAGGTTTCCCTCATGAATTTCCCTGTATTTAGCGCCATCCTTCAATTCTGACCAGTTTCTCAGTCCCTGCCGATGAAAAACATCCCCACAGCTTGATGCTGCCACCACCATGCTTCACTGTGGGGATGGTGTTCTCGGGGTGATGGGTTTGCGCCAGACATAGCGTTTTCCTTGATGGCCAAAAAGCTCAATTTTAGTTTCATCTGACCAGAGTACCTTCTTCCATATGTTTGGGGAGTCTCCCACATGGCATTTGGCAAACACGAAACTTGTTTGCTTATTTTTTCTTTAAGCAATGGCTTTTTTCTGGCCACTCTTCCCTAAAGCCCAGCTCTGTGGAGTGTATGGCTTAAAGTGGTCCTATGGACAGATACTCTCCACTGTGGAGCTTTGCAGCTCCGTCAGGGTTATCTTTGGTCTCTTTGTTGCCTCTCTGATTGATGCCCTCCTTGCCTGGCCCATGAGTTTTGGTGGGCTGCCCTCTCTTGGCAGGTTTGTTGTGATGCCATATTATTAAAACATTTTAATAATGGATTTAATGGTGCTCCGTGGGATGTTCAAATTTTCAGATTTTTTTTTATAACCCAACCCTTATCTGTACTTCTCCACAACTTTGTCCCTGACCTGTTTGAAGAGCTCCTTGGTCTTCATGGTGCCGCTTGCTTGGTGGTGCCCCTTGCTTAGTGGTGTTGCATACTCTGGGGCCTTTCAGAACAGGTGTATATATACTGAGATCATTTGACAGATCATGTGACACTTAGATTGCACACAGGTGGACTTTAGTTGGTGGACTTTATTTAACAATTTATGTGACCTCTGAAGGTAATTGGTTGCACCAGATCTTATTTAGGGGCTTCCTAGCAAAGGGCAATACATATAGCAATACATATGCATGCACCACTTTTACGTTTTAATTTTTTTTGAATTTTATGAAGCAAGTGATATTTTTTATTTCACTACACCAGTTTGGACTATTTTGTGTATGTCCATTACATGAAATCCAAATAAAAATCTATTTAAATTACAGGTTGTAATGCAACAAAATAGGAAAAACGCCAAGGGGGATATATACTTTTGCAAGGCACTGTAATAAGCAGTAGCACAAAAGTAGTCTAAACATGCCGAGACAGAGGCTTTACTATGAATAATGCTGCAGCCCCATAGAATCCAACTGGTTATACATCTAAATAGAGGCAGGGAGATTCCAGTGGGCCCACGGTCCATATCTTATTTCCTCTCTAGCACCTCTCCAAATCTCCAATCCACCTCTCATGCGTTGGCTGCAATCCCCCCCCCCCCCCCCCCCCCCCCCCTTCTCCTCCCAGTAGAACCCAGTGTGAGTTGTATTTGCCACCACAATTTACCAACAAACGGGATCACATGAATACAACTCGCGCAAATCAATAAAAAAATGTCAGGAACACTTAGCTTCCCGCGCTTTGCTAAATGCAATTTATCACTCAGGGAGTCACGGGAAAGGAACCGACGGTAACAAATGGAGTCTAATCATTTGCGTTGGACCTGTTGTCAAAGGCTTGAAGACTACATTTTTCGTCTTCTGTTTAATACTGTCAATTGTACTGGGTTGCATGGGGTGTCTGAAGGGACTAGTGGGGTGTCTACTGATTGTATTTGTCTAGGGAAACCAGGGCTTTATGAAGTAGGCTATACAGGCGGGCAGGGTACTTTTACTTTCCCTTTCAGATAATATTTGATAGTTTACTGTAAGAGTAGAGCCTATCAAGAGAACATGGGTATGTGTAGAGATATTGTTGTGGATACATTCCTGCACTTGTTTAGTCCTATTGAATAGGATGTGCAGGCTATTGAAATTGGAACATATGGGTATGCTACGCTAACTTACAGTTAACCTCAGTTAGGAATTATCACTGTTGATAGATCTACTGTGTATTGAGTCAGTACATGTTGAGAAAGTACTGTGCTGTAATCAACCCATAGATCCATAATTGACAAATGTTTTCTTAATGGTGAGAAAACCCCATACAAAGCTCATGTTACCACTGTAAATTTAAAATCTGGTGCTTTGAATACATTTTGGATGACCATCGTTGTTTTTCCGTGCTGTTTTCTGGCTGCCTTGCTCAAAAGATTGATTGACGTCATAAACGGCAGTCATGTTTGCCCTGTTGTAAATTGGAAGGTCTTTTGAACATTAGTAATGTCAGTCACCCTGGCGGGTATGAGTGGTTTCCACATCAGACTTATTTCCCCCTCCATATTGTTAGACCTCAGGGACAAGTTAGACCTTGAAAGATATATTAAGTAGCTTCGAAGATATTGTTGGCATGGAACATGCTTTTACACAGCTCTTGTTAAAAAAGTTGGGGATGGCTTTAATAATATTTTTACTTTGGCCTAACAGTAGCTTTGATATTTGGAATTAAAAAGTTAATTCGGAAATGTCAGCTACAGTGTTTTTTGTTTTGTTTTTTTGTGATGAATAAATAAGTAAATTAAAATAGTTTGTGACGATCGAAATTCAGGACCAAACCCTTAATTTGAAAATTAGCACTTACTGTAACTTTGTGCAACCTTTGAGGTAGTTATTTTAGTCATATATTGAAGTCCAAATCGCAGACAAGCCCCATAAATACAATCTCTTCAGTTATTATTGGGTCTTGGGTAATTAGCATCCTGTGCATGACTTTAACCAGAATCAGCCTGCCTCGTGGTTTGAAATCACATTATAAACACATATTGGCACATGGAGAAACCTAGCCCTTTGATATTTCCGTCCATGTCCATCTATGCGCTTGGGCTGAAGGCGATCAACATGAAACCCACTTTACAAATTATGGCTGCTTTGCACTCGTCATTGATCATTTGGGAATCGTTCACGTTTGAAGTGCAATCATAGTACTTGACAAGCTGTCTATTAGAAGATGTGTGCAAAAAAACTCATTTATAAATAAGTAAGATGTACTATGAATCTAGAGCTTACTCCCCAGTCTGATATTTCTCCATGTAGGATATCTGCCATGTATTGCAGTAATGGACGTTTCACTCTCTTTATTTAAATTCAATTACAGGTACTTCATAGTCCTTTCGAACATGTTTGCTAAGGACTGTAGTACTTTATAGGTACTGCATCGGTTGTCATTCAAGGTGCGACGACCCCTTTAATGCTAATTAGGCCTCTAAACTCAGTCACCAGCCTATTTCTCGGAGTTACCACAGAAACTGTTCTTGTCAACCCTGGTTCCTTTTAAGATAAATTAGCGTGGTCTAAATAATGCAGTGACCCCTAATTCTCTTAGATTAGTGCCGAGTTAGATGATAGCCAACCCATTGGAATTGGTCATCAGCATAAATCATGACTGAATGAACTGATAAAATGCAAACTCGCCGGCCGTCATAAATCAAATGAAACCCACTTGCTGTGGAAGTCGGTGGAATTAGAAGTCCATGGTCCCATTAATTACATTGCCTTGTGAAGGCGACAGGGTTATAAATCAGCTGTGAAAGGTACTCCAGCCAGCCGGCCCAGGAAGCACAGGGAGGGAACCTGGCTCTGCCTGCTAATGGCTCTGTATAACATTACCCCCCTAACTGTTCCTTAGACAACCCACCTCCAGAGTGGCTATAGGGCTTTGGCTATAGGGCCACCATAGATTTGGCTATAGCTTCAGTACTGTCGTGGGAGATATTATGGATGTATACATTTATTGCTGAGACCTAAGGAAGCATTGTATGCTTTTGTAGATGAGAAATAATGTGAGATGAGCAAACATTCTCATGATTACTTTCATAATCCATAATCTGTACATTGTCCCTCTTCCTTTCCTTGTGTTTTATGTGTCCTTTGAGTAAGGTTATCAACCTTTAGTCTACCACCTACCACCCCAGTAAGGTTATCAACCTCTAGTCTACCACCTACCACCCCAGTAAGGTTATCAACCTTTAGTCTACCACCTACCACCCCAGTAAGGTTATCAACCTCTAGTCTACCACCCCAGTAAGGTTATCAACCTTTAGTCTACCACCCCAGTAAGGTTATCAACCTTTAGTCTACAACCTACCACCCCAGTAAGGTTATCAACCTGTAGTCTACCACCCCAGTAAGGTTATCAACCTTTAGTCTACCACCCCAGTAAGGTTATTAACCACTAGTCTACCACCCCAGTAAGGTTATCAACCTTTAGTCTACCACCCCAGTAAGGTTATCAACCTTTAGTCTACAACCCCAGTAAGGTTATCAACCTTTAGTCTACCACCCCAGTAAGGTTATCAACCTTTAGTCTACCACCCCAGTAAGGTTATTAACCTTTAGTCTACCACCCCAGTAAGGTTATTAACCTTTAGTCTACCACCCCAGTAAGGTTATCAACCTTTAGTCTACCACCCCAGTAAGGTTATTAACCTTTAGTCTACCACCCCAGTAAGGTTATCAACCTTTAGTCTACCACCCCAGTAAGGTTATCAACCTTTAGTCTACAACCCCAGTAAGGTTATCAACCTTTAGTCTACCACCCCAGTAAGGTTATTAACCTTTAGTCTACCACCCCAGTAAGGTTATCAACCTTTAGTCTACCACCCCAGTAAGGTTATCAACCTTTAGTCTACCACCCCAAAAGGTTATCAACCTTTAGTCTACCACCCCAGTAAGGTTATCAACCTTTAGTCTACCACCCCAGTAAGGTTATCAACCTTTAGTCTACAACCTACCACCCCAGTAAGGTTATCAACCTTTAGTCTACCACCCCAGTAAGGTTATCAACCTTTAGTCTACAACCTACCACCCCAGTAAGGTTATCAACCTTTAGTCTACCACCCCAGTAAGGTTATCAACCTTTAGTCTACCACCCCAGTAAGGTTATCAACCTTTAGTCTACCACCTACCACCCCAGTAAGGTTATTAAGCTTTAGTCTACCACCCCAGTAAGGTTATCAACCTTTAGTCTACCACCCCAGTAAGGTTATCAACCTTTAGTCTACCACCCCAGTAAGGTTATCAACCTTTAGTCTACCACCTACCACCCCAGTAAGGTTATCAACCTTTAGTCTACCACCCCAGTAAGGTTATCAACCTCTAGTCTACCACCCCAGTAAGGTTATTAACCTCTAGTCTACTACCCCAGTAAGGTTATCAACCTTTAGTCTACCACCCCAGTAAGGTTATCAACCTTTAGTCTACCACCCCAGTAAGGTTATTAACCTTTAGTCTACCACCCCAGTAAGGTTATCAACCTCTAGTCTACCACCCCAGTAAGGTTATCAACCTTTAGTCTACCACCCTAGTAAGGTTATTAACCTCTAGTCTACCACCTACCACCCTAGTAAGGTTATTAACCTCTAGTCTACCACCTACCACCCCAGTAAGGTTATCAACCTTTAGTCTACCACCCCAGTAAGGTTATTAACCTCTAGTCTACCACCCCAGTAAGGTTATCAACCTTTAGTCTACCACCCCAGTAAGGTCACCAACCTCTAGTCTACAGCCCCAGTAAGGTTATCAACCTTTAGTCTACCACCCCAGTAAGGTTATTAACCTCTAGTCTACCACCCCAGTAAGATAACCAACCTCTAGTCTACAACCTACCACCCCAGTAAGGTTATCAAGCTTTAGTCTACCACCCCAGTAAGATAACCAACCTCTAGTCTACAACCTACCACCCCAGTAAGGTTATTAACATTTAGTCTATCACCCCAGTAAGGTTATCAACCTTTAGTCTACCACCCTAGTAAGGTTATTAACCTCTAGTCTACCACCTACCACCCTAGTAAGGTTATTAACCTCTAGTCTACCACCTACCACCCCAGTAAGGTTATCAACCTTTAGTCTACCACCCCAGTAAGGTTATTAAGCTCTAGTCTACCACCTACCACCCCAGTAAGGTTATCAACCTTTAGTCTACCACCCCAGTAAGGTTATTAACCTCTAGTCTACCACCCCAGTAAGGTTATTAACCTCTAGTCTACCACCCCAGTACGGTTATTAACCTTTAGTCTACCACCCCAGTAAGGTTATCAACCTTTAGTCTACCACCCCAGTAAGGTCACCAACCTCTAGTCTACAACCCCAGTAAGGTTATCAACCTTTAGTCTACCACCCCAGTAAGGTTATTAACCTCTAGTCTACCACCCAAGTAAGATAACCAACCTCTAGTCTACAACCTACCACCCCAGTAAGGTTATCAAGCTTTAGTCTACCACCCCAGTAAGATAACCAACCTCTAGTCTACAACCTATCACCCCAGTAAGGTTATCAACCTTTCGTCTACCACCCCAGTAAGGTTATTAACCACTAGTCTACCACCCCAGTAAGGTTACCAACCTCTAGTCTACAACCTAACACCCCAGTAAGGTTATTAACCTCTAGTCTACCACCCCAGTAAGGTTATCAACCTTTAGTCTACCACCCCAGTAAGGTTATTAACCTCTAGTCTACAACCTACCACCCCAGTAAGGTTACCAACCTCTAGTCTACAACCTACCGCCCCAGTAAGGTTATTAACCATTAGTCTACCACCCCAGTAAGGTTACCAACCTCTAGTCTACAACCTAACACCCCAGTAAGGTTATTAACCACTAGTCTACCACCCCAGTAAGGTTATTAACCTCTAGTCTACAACCTACCACCCCAGTAAGGTTATCAACCTTTAGTTTACCACCCCAGTAAGGTTATTAACCACTAGTCTACCACCCCAGTAAGGTTATTAACCTCTAGTCTACAACCTACCACCCCAGTAAGGTTATCAACCTTTAGTTTACCACCCCAGTAAGGTTATTAACCTCTAGTCTACCACCCCAGTAAGGTTATTAACCTCTAGTTTACCACCCCAGTAAGGTTATCAACCTCTAGTCTACCACCCCAGTAAGGTTATTAACCTCTAGTCTACCACCCCAGTAAGGTTATTAACCTTTAGTCTACCACCCCAGTAAGGTTATTAACCTCTAGTCTACCACCCCAGTAAGGTTATCAACCTTTAGTCTACCACCCCAGTAAGGTTATTAACCTCTAGTTTACCACCCCAGTAAGGTTATCAACCTCTAGTCTACCACCCCAGTAAGGTTATCAACCTTTATTCTACCACCCCAGTAAGGTTATTAACCTCTAGTCTACCACCCCAGTAAAGTTACCAACCTCTAGTCTACAACTTACCACCCCAGTAAGTTTATTAACCTCTAGTCTATCACCCCAGTAAGGTTATCAACATCTAGTCTACCACCCCAGTAAGGTTATTAACCACTAGTCTACCACCCCAGTAAGGTTATTAACCTCTAGTCTACAACTTACCACCCCAGTAAGGTTATTAACCTATAGTCTACCACCTAACACCCCAGTAAGGTTATTAACCTCTAGTCTACAACTTACCACCCCAGTAAGGTTATTAACCTATAGTCTACCACCCCAGTAAGGTTATTAACCTCTAGTCTACAACCTACCACCCCAGTAAGGTTATTAACCTCTAGTCTACCACCCCAGTAAGGTTATCAACATCTAGTCTACAACCTACCACCCCAGTAAGGTTATCAACCTTTAGTCTGCCACCCCAGTAAGGTTATCAACCTTTAGTCTACCACCCCAGTAAGATTATTAACCTTTAGTCTACCACCCCAGTAAGGTTATCAATCTCTAGTCTACCACCCCAGATCAGACATGTCACATCACATCTACTCATATAGCCTGCAACAAATATCACATTTCCTCGTGAGGAGTGTAAGTGTTGGAATCATCCCAAACATAGTCATTGTCTTTAGATTGTGTGTGTTTTTTTAACGGACAAGCCCTGGTCTCACTAGAGAACCTTCATCCATTATAGCCTCATCCATCAC